>NC_072892.1:79766215-80069245 GCF_027943255.1 Anastrepha obliqua
TGGTTTTGCATAGAGCTAACAAAGCAATAGTACGAGTGTTCCAAAATTATTGCTGCTGTAGCCGAGGATGTCATGGAAGTGCCGTCGACATCGACCAGACGACGTGCCACGCAAATGGGTATCAGTCGACGGTCTTTACAGCGAATTTTGGTACAAGATTTGAAGATTTTCCGTACAAAGTCCAGACCATGCATCAGCTGTTAGCTGCTGACCGCCAATCGCGTCTAACATACGCTCAAGCCATCCTTAATCACCACCAAGAGGAAGATGATTTTTCATCAAAAATAATCATGAGTGATGAGGCCCATTTCCATCTTAGCGGGTACGTAAATAAGCAAAATTTAAGCTTCTGGGGCACTTGGAATCCACAGTCATCCACAGTATTTTATCATCTATCCGCAAGACGAAGTGGTTTCACCATAATTAGGAATTAGAGGGGAACTTGAACTGGAACTAGTGGTGTCAAAATAGGTCTCTAGGCCTAAATAAGTCCCTCTGCACCCTTATGAAGAGTAGCAACCACCGTAACCTAACTTAACTATGCCACTTGGATATAAACATGGAGCTTGTAAATTTCGATTTCGTCCAAACTTTGTCATTTCTTTTTTATGTAACATTAATCTTATGCGCAAGTGAAAGCTGCTAGACATTTTCCAAAGCAAATGAAACCCCTTTTATTTTATCTTAATTAGATTTTATATTAATATATAATATAATTACTGCGAAATAATAAAAAAAATGTATGTATGTATCTGCTCACCCTTTTGTGTTTTGAAAACTGATTATTGAATATTCTAAAACAAACTAAATTGCAAGTTAGTCCCTCTCTTTAGCGTATTGAACGCATTTTAATCTGCGCTAACTTTGATGCCAAACAACGGCAGATACGAATGCATTGGTGAGCAAATACAGACACAAATAGCTTCTACGCAACACAACACTCTTTTTAACAGCATCGATACTTACATATAAACCACTCATCGCATGCCACTGAAAGAAGTCTGCCTGTTCTTTTAGCTGCTGCAAAATTACAATCCTTGTTGAACTTATTTCATTGCTGTTACTTACTCTTTGCGATATTACTGCTGTTGTTGTTGTTGTTGTTGCTAGGGCTAGGGCTGTCAATGTGCATGATAATGTTCATACGTAAGCAACGGCTACCACAGTTTGCTGGCATCCAACAACGAATGGTCTTATTCCAATTTTTTTAAGTTCTTATTTGCTGCTTTGATCGCCAACTTGGCCGTACCCCTTGTTCTTAATTTATTTGTTTAATTGAAAAATGTCGTTGCGCTCTCTTTTTCCCCCAACTTCATCGCACTTGCAACAAAGAAATCTTTTAAGCTCTGCCGATCTCTTGTTGCGCATGCGCCACATGTGCACCGATGACGGCAATGTTAGGTATATGGACCGTACCCAAATGCTATTCAGAAGAGCTGCTGCTGCCAACATCTTGCTTGTGCTTGTATAGATATGTATATTTATACATTTTAAAGCTTATTGTTCTTAGAATAGTTTGCAAATAAAAGCATTAAATTAAAAAAAAGAAATATAGTAAATATAATAGAAGCAGCTGCAAAAATATGTCTTGTTTCAATTTAAGATATTCCTCTAGGACTCTAATTAGGAAGTATTAATTAAAACGTACCTACTTAAAATATGGTATTTTAAAAACATGATGATTATTTTATCTTCTCTTTGAATGGGCCTGAGCTTCCGTTTGCCCAATTGAAGCCAAGTATTTCTCATTTCTTTGCTACCACCAATGCACCCAAAAAAATTATGAAAAATATATGCGGAAAATATAGTAAAATAGGGATTATGTTCTATAACTTTAAAAAATAGTGTAAGATGGAATAACTTAAAATATTTTCCCAGGAAAAATTCTGTAGATAAAAAAGTGATTATTACTATCCTTGTTACTTGATTATTGTTATCGTTGTTTATAAAACAAAAACAATTCTTTTTTATAAATTTCATCCATAAACATATTTTATACAATATATTTATATTTATCATACAAAATTTAAATTAGGAATAAAAATCAATTTCACACCTATAGATCGCTCCTGGATGGCATAAGTGTACGTTTTCGAGTACTGAATTCAAATCTTTAGCATCAACAGATACAGTGCCGCTCAACTGAATAGGTTTGAGTTCTTTTTTAGACTTAGAACATAATATCTTCATAACAAGCACTCGGATTTAAACCAAATAAATTTTGTTAAGTAAAACGATCAATTATTTATAAAATACAAAAGTTTTTTTTTTTTTGTTTGGTTTTTATATTTTTATTATATTATTATATTTTCAAAAACATAGCTGAAAATCTCCATTATTTTTGGCTCAAGTGAATAGGTTTGACCAACAAAACTATAAAAAAGAATTATTCAAAGCAATATTTCATGGCACTTGGTAACTTAAATAATAAAAGACACTATTTCTGCAGTATTTAATATTTGGTATGACCACCCTTATTCTTAATTATTTCAAACATTGGAGCTGATAAGGAATCGTAATGTTTTTCAATTTCACTCAGTGAAATAGTTGACCGGCTTTTTTAATCGCTTCAACCGCCGAGTCTTGAAATTGTCTTTCCCCTTCATATACTCTCCTGGATAAAAGTCCCAAAATGTTCTCGATAATATTTATGTCTGGGGAGTATGGCGGCCACTCGAGCAAGTTGACATTCTGGTTCTTAATCCACTGTTTTGTAAATCTGGCTGTATGGATGGGGGCGTTGTCTTATTGCTACGTCCATTGAACAGGTCCAAAAATTTCGGAAAACTGGGGAAAAGCCTTTTGGAGCACAGTCTTGTAGACATTTGCATTCATCTTTGATGAAACAAATTGCAGCTCGCAAGTTCCATAAAACGATACGGCTCCCCAAACCATTACGCCTCCTGTATAGGAGTGATGACGACTCAAAAAGCATTCCTCTCTTCGCATATCGTGAAAATAATAGTTGTAGCCATCCGGTCCGTCGAGATTGAACTTTTTTTCGTCGGAGAAGACCACAGCCTTTCACTCCTTGTTCCATGTCATGTGATCCCGCGCAAATCGAAGTCGCGCTTCCTTCCGTGCATCATTGAGAGGAGGTTTTTTTTTATTCTTAATCTCTTTAAGTGTTTAGCACTCCGAATAACTCGTTTTACCGTTGCCAAACTAGCATTTACACCGCACTCATCCCTGATTTTACTGGCAGAGAGGGGGAAATTCGAAGCAGTTCGAAAGTTTAGTCCCCTCTCTGATGCCGTTGTAGCATATTTTTTTTATTTATTGCTTACCACGTTTTGCCTTCGACAAATCTTCTTTGCTATTTCATTATGTTTTAGATCAGATTCAATATAGCCTTTAATTTCACCTTTTTCAAAATCGGTTAAAGATTTTCCCCGACCCATATTAAAAAAAAATGGTAGCAATTACTTTAAATTTAAGTAGACCAAAGAAATTATATGTTTTCAATCACGCAGTCAATCAAAAAGTGAAGTCAAAGTTGTCTAACCTAATGAGCCAAAAATAGACCACACATTTAGCGAATTTCACAATGAAAGCAAAATTCCGATTTACCTTTACATAGAACCCGTTACATTTTTTGTCATATTATGAGTAAACAAATGAATGTTCAAAACAAAAACGAAAGAAGGAAAAAATGTCATAGGAACAAAGAGAGAAGAAAAAATAGAAGAAATAATTTTCAAACCTATTCAGTTGAGCGGCACTCTATTTCAAATATTGTCGATACTATCAGTGTCATTATGTACCGTATTTTTATACAAATTATGTTTTTAAGAATACTGAGATTCGAAAATTTCCTGTATGATTATGTATTGATGAGCCATGTTATTTCAAAGTCGTCTAAAAAAATTGGGTGTTATACCATATAAAATATTAATCACATAATTTTGTTTTTGAATGACTTTTCACTAAATAAAAAAATGGCTTCGAGTGATGGAAATCTTTATTTTGACCTTGACGCGCTCCATTGCTTGTGGGTTTGTATACTGTAGGCGCTTAGTTCATAAGTGTTAAATATGATTGATCTACAACACCATTTACAAAAATTATAGACCTTCCGATCGGGAGATTAATTTTGCGGCACATTGTACTTCATAACTGCTGCTTATATAATATTTGCCCTCTTTGAACGATTTGTACCACTGGAAAACACGTGCACGCGATAGAGCAGAGTCCCCATAGGTTGTCTGCAACATTTTTAAGGCGTCTGAAGCCGAAATTTTGTTGGAATAACAAAATTTCAAACAAATTCTTTGTTCAACTTGAATTTCCATCGAACACACTCGAGCTTGACTTGTTTACAGTAGCACAGAAAACAAACTATGTGACATATCACGCTGAAAAAACAAAAAATTTATTTTTGCCATTTGTCATCCGCGGACCGTTTTATTGATACCGTCTCGTTCATATTTGAGCAGAAGCTATGATCTAAAAGACAGAAGCGGGCGCATAATGCTATGCTCCCAAAGCACGTGGCTCGCTCTCCCATTAGTAATTCACTTCCCAATTGCCCTCCCACTTACGTAATCCCCCAAACAAGATTTAGAGAGTGAATTTCTCATTTGTAAATAATCACTTTGCGAATTATGAAAAACTCGTAGTCTTTCCAATTTTTATAGGAAATTTATCAAAATTATTATAGATATCAAATCAAACCGAAAATGTAAACCGAAACAAAATGAACAAACGTAGAGTAATAACCAGAAAAGCTTAAATTTTAATAATGAAAGCAAAAAATATATTTTGTAAAAATTATTACGTCATGGAGGCTTCTGAACAGCTGAAGAATTGAGGAGAAGACTAAATTTTTTCTTAGGAACTGTTCTACTTCCATTGCCATTACTATCATTAACCTTAGAGACTATAACATGGAAGAAAATTAGTTCTTTAATCCTTAATCGTTTTAGTTTATATGGACTTGTGAATATTTTTATAAAATATCATATTACACATAATTTCGAATCGATCTATATCCTTCTGGGAGATAGACCAGCAGCGCGCTCATGAACTTTGCTTTAAAAATTGTTTTCGGATGTGTTGAAGACTTTTTTATAAATTGTGCCTTTTCGTCGATCTAGAATTTTCACATCAAATAATAATAATAATAAGCAAAGAACAAGAAGGAGAGGTTCAATCATGAATTATGCATGCGTCGAAAGAGAGTAATTTGCGAATTACCTAGAGAACAAACTACGTGCCGTGAGTACAGAGCATAACTCATCCACGGAACTTTTATCTCGAATAAACCAGGAAACGTCTCATCGTATATTGCCATCATCCGATTTTATTTGCAATAGGCGAATACCATGGCGAGGTAATGGTGAATGGATTTTCTTCGAGAAAAATTACTTCATAATTGCATATGCAGTCAAAAGCGGCGCTTGCAAGCTATTTTCAAACTTGCGAGTTCATTTCTGTTAAGCGGGATACTCTCAATAAGACCAGCTACCGTTCGGAGATCGGAAAACTAGAGAAGAAATATTGCTTAGACATGTGTATGTTTCATTTTCTATGCGAAATAATAATGAAACCGACGAAAAAAAATAAATTATAACTCATGGGCTGAAAAGTCCCGGGTCCAACACATAGATGGCACCAGATTTATTGCACTCACCTTTCTATTCATTAGTTCGTGAGTTATTGAATGGATTAAAAAGAATTTCGTCTTTTAATTTTACACTGCTTCTTGATGGGGGAAAATACCGTTGAAGCGATGCAATGACTTCAAAAGAATTATGGAGACTCCGCTCCATCAGAAACGACAATAAAACGATGGTTTGTTGACTTTAAACTTGGTCGTAGAGACACCAATCGTCGAATTACTTCCACATCCACCGTATTCGTCAGATTTGGCTCCCAGGAACTACTGGCTGTTCGCAGACCTAAAAATATCTCGCCGGTAAGACATTTCGCTCGAATGATGGATGTCGCTGAAACCGATGCCTATTTTGAGGCAAAAGATAAATCGTTCTACAAAAGAGGTATTGAAATCGTAGAGGGGTGCTGGAATGGCTGCTTTGTTCTTGATGGAAATTGCATTAATAAATAAAGCTAGCTTTGTGTTCTTTGTTAGGCCCGTGACTTTTCAGCCATCGTGTTAGATACCTTCATATATTAGCACTTAATTTTATTAAAATCAAATTCAGAAAATTTACTTAATAATTCAAATATGGCTGACGCCTTGGCGCTTAGACTTAAAAGTTTGACTCTGTGGAAAGACCGGTGGTTTGGTCACGCCTCTGAATAGTCACAAACAAGAAATCGACTATTCTATTTCTAGACTCATCTTCGACAGACTTTTCATGACGAACAAGGCGTCAAGAAGAGATTGGCAGACAACAAGGCCATAGAGAAAGAGAATTAAACTATTATACAGATGATTCCAAACTAGACGATAAGTTTAGCTCTGGAATATTTTAGAAGGAATTAAGACTGGAACTATCTGTTCGACTACCAGACTATTGCGGCGTCTATCAGGCAGAGGCTGTAAAAGAAGCGGTTACGTATCTAAATACGCAAGCCAATGAATGCGGCTATACTAAGATCAAAGGTTGCACAGGAACGCCAGGCAGCCCTAAATGATACTAGTGGCGTGGGTATGTGAAAACACATGCCTAAGCGCTAGGTTACTATGGCCGCAAATAAACAAGAAAAGGGAACTGCTTAGCCTCTCAAGAGAGGATATATCGAAGGCCGTCGCATGTATAACCGATCATTGGCTATAGCACGCATTCCTTGAGACTAAGAGTTTCCTCTCATGAATAGTGCAGAAGTTGTAGAGATAAGGAAGAGGAAGACACAGTAGAGCACTTCCTTTGCAATTGTCCAGCCTTAGCTAAGATCACAGCAAGTTGTCTAGGTAAATAATTTTCAATTCTCTTACAGAACTGTCTGGTTTGAGGATGCGACCAATCCTACGCTTTATAAGAGTCACAAAATGGTTCCACGAAGAAAAATAAATGAAGTTTCCGTGACGCACAGAAGTATCACAATGGACCTGTAAGAACTAAGTGAGTTGCTCGCACAGACCGAATACCACCATGAACTAACTTAACCTAACAAATTTGTAACAATTATCACCAACATTGTAAAGTTCTTAATCTTTAGAAGCTGAGTATTTAGTATAATAAATTTTATTGATTGATTTTAGATTTTATTTTTTCGTTGTATAACATACATATAAAAGGCCCCCGACCAAGTGCGTAGTTCCAAATGCATAATTTCCAATTTCAAGTGATGACGATTCGTGAATGTGTAGGTTCCCATTTTGAAATCTTTACTTTAGGCTGCCTACTGTTAGTATCAATTGAGTACACCAGCAACTTTTGAGCGCGAATCATTATTCTTATCACTGCCATGGTTGCCTTGAATTTCGGGCCATCGCTTTTTACAACTTTGCAGCACTCTATACGATTTACAATTAAGATTTAATTTTATGGGGATGATGAGGAAATAAAACGGATTGTGTGTGCCCAACTTCTCGATTATTTGTTGATAGAGAATATTTTGATGATTGTTGATCCAGGAGCCCAGCTCGACAGGTGCGTAAGGTACAGTTAGTAGTCTTTATTTTGCAAATAACTTTCAATCTTAAGCTAGTATTCTGAAGCCAAAATATTTATTATTTCATAAATTTGCGCGACAGCTTAGGATGTTCCAATAGCAGGTTGGTGCCTACTAATAAACATATGTCTGACTGCTAAGAATGGCACTTCCAAATTGTTCAAATTTACTTTGAAAAAAATAAATCTGTTCACGGAATTGATAGAGCCCTTTTTCCATTTGAGCTTTTGGATGTAATGGACTGATCGAATGGGCCATCTAACTCGTAGTCGCGGTGGACATATGTGGGATATCATATTCAAAAAATAAATGCCATGAATCATATATTTTGTATTATTAGTTTAAGTTCTCAAGCACTTAAAAAAACACCCGATATAGGTGGCGCTAAATTAAGCAGCATAGAAAACGACAAGCAATAAGTGCGTAAAGATTTCCATCACTCAAAAGCAGTAAAAAGATATTCTAAAACAATATTGGGTGATTAATTTTGCAAAATAAATTATTTAATTCACTTTTAATACAAATTTAGATTTAAATTTATTAAATCACTTTTAATACAAATTTAGATTGATTTATTATAAATACTATTCATATGGTGCATAGGTATGATTATAGTTGAGCTATAGTTGAGTTTCCATGAAAAAAAATTTTTTATGCAATATTTAAACAGAAAAAGAACAAAATTCACCCAATTCATATACACGAATTATCTTTTCTAAGTACCTTCAAATAATTCGGTAGTACTTTTTGAAGCCTACGAACAACGGGTAATTTTGGGGAAAGCTTCTTCATGACAGATTTGTTGCAGCATCGCCCCAGCGAGCATCGAATTTGGAATCAAGTGAATGACAGTCACACATAACAACACTCAGCTATGAAGGGAAAATAATAAATTGTGTTTAACTTCTCAGGAAAAAAACGAAAAAAATATTATGTTTAAAAATAGTTTTTAATAATTAATACTAGTCCAGGAACTAAGCACATATGAATGTAAACACACCTCATGAAAAAACAATAACTTACGCTCAAACTATTGCAAAACACATTCCTGCATTATTTTTATTTATTTTTTCTCGGAATTTGTTTGGGTTCATATGTCGACCCTCACACAAAATTCAATCGCAATTACACAAAGATAAAATATCTCAAATCAAAATCGCGCCACATATTTTCGAATCTAAATAAATTTAAATAAATTAATAGGTGATTCGCCAAAATAGCGGAATATCTTCATGTAAATAAATTAAAACGTTATGTGGCACTCACTTGCATACCTATTTACATATTTACGTATGTAAATTATCCAGTACTTATGCAAAATATGTTTAGTCGCATTTGCTTTCAGACGTGAACTTTTGAACATATTATCGTTATTATTAATGTTTTGTTTACTAAAAATTATAGTAGATATCTTTAGATTTCAAACATCTACGCATGAAAGTTTTGTAAGCGAGTTGTGGCCAATAAAAATGGAAATTATTGCCTTTATAAAATTATAATGGAAAGTAATAATATGACGGTGATTTAACGCAATAATGGCAGCTATCGAATACAGATACTAGAAGCATTACAATGCCACGTAGCCGCAGACGCTCCCAATCATAATCATCATGATATTCAAGAGCTTTCATTGAGGAACATCATCATCACAATTGTTTCCATTCAAAGCAGTACTAATCTTGTTTGATGCTCCCACTGTTGCTGGCGCTTTAATGTCGTGCACAAACAACGACTCCTCCATTTGTTCATCTACAACAGCAGCGTAGGCTAATTTTCCAGCAACGTTGGTACTACCACGCCAGCTTTTCTGCCAGGAAGCAGGAAAATTCTACCACTGAACTCTTCTCATTCATAGTCTGTCTGCTTGCAAGAACTACCTGTTTTCCAACCCCATTCGGACAAACCCATGTAACACTGCAACAACAACGTCCAAGGAATCATCAAACCTTCTCACTCACACCAATCGTAGTGTTGCCCTCGCCATTGGCTTTTTTTCACCTTTGCCTCTAAAATCAAACTCAGTAGGCGGAGTCTACCGCAAGCGTAACTGCAATAGCAATATTTTCGAATTTCCATTGAAGCTTTCCGACTCGCTCGCACCAATGTGGGCCCCGCATAGCAGCGCAGTGATTTACGATTTTCGAAACTCCACGCCATTCATTGCCAACCCAACTGACAGACGTGCTCTTTGGTGCAACGCTGATTGTACAAGTGCACGTATAGATTTGGCGCTTTTGGCGACTTGTAGAATTGCTGCTCAATTCCTACGCGGATTTCGAACGGGGAGCTTGCGCGCTATTCGATTGCGTTGATTGCCGATTAAGCGTTTTTGGTGGCGTGCGTCGTTTCGTCGGTCGGTGCCAGACACGCTATTCATTTTTTTTCACTAAACGCTGAGTGCGTTTTCTAGCCGTGAATATTTCCTACTATTGGACATATCTAATAAGATTAACATAAATAACAACAATGAAAATAGTGCTACATACAACGTATCTTTAAATCCTACTTGCGGGAATAAATAATCGAGAAACACTTTAAGTGTGAAACATAGTATTTGGCTGAATTTTCGTGTCTAGAAAAAAGAACTAAAATTTAGCAAGGTATGCTGTGTGAAATGTAAAAAAAGTTAACAATTATTTCGTATTTTTAATAAATCACAAATCAGTTTAAAAAATTAAGAACGCTGCTTTAGTTTATTTCAATTTATTCAAACTCATCTAATTTCCGATGTGCTTTTGTCAGCTTTCCTATTCTGCAGCAGTTTATTCGAAAAAAAATTCACTGCACAGAAGGCGCGTCTGTGGAACGAATAGTTGTTAATTGTTGGGTTTGACAGTGATAATAATATTGTTTCGCACACACAAGGAGCGAGGCAACGACGATTCTCGCTCAACTTATAGTGTGCGCTTAAGTAATTAACAAACTAAGGCAGCTTCAATTCCATGCTGACTCCAAATTGCTGATAAGCTTTTAAGGAGAAGTCTTTACAAATGCATTGAAAGGTTTGCCATTGTCTACTGAGTTGCAGAAAAATTACTTTTCGTGCCTTGGTTTAAGAATGACATCTATGGCCATGCGATTATTAGAACTTTAACAAAAGAAATTTAAATCAAACAGGTTCTACTTGTTGAAAAGAATAAATACGTTTTTTCCTGCTTCAACTCTCTATTATTAATGGTGCCGAGTTAATAATTTCGCTCATAATTTTCTATACTTCTTATCACGTTTACATACATATGAATGTATATATGTATGTATATATGTTTGTATGTATTTGCATAATAATATCCCTCCATTATTTAAGGTATGACGAGCTTTGGCGGAGGGCGCCTTTGTCACAATCAACCCAAAGTAACCTAGCAAATCTAGTGATAAATTTGCATACTTAATTTAATTAGTTAAAATTATTTAGTTCAAAGTGCGGTCCTATTTAGAACAAGCAGCAATTTTAAAAGCATGAAACTCATTCGAAGGTATTTCGCCGTAATTAAATGCATATTTATAAAATGAATTCACCATAAATTATAATACTTTCTTGTGGAAACTTGTAGAATTCCAATATTATGAAAATAACAACATTAGACTATTGTCGAACTGCATGTATGTATGTGATAAATTCTATTCAATTTAATTCGACTACTTTTAGCCGCATATTTGAAATTAAAAAAAAATGTGCTTGAAAATTTCACATTAAAGAACAAGAGTCCCACAACATCAAATTGGAAACAAAAGCTTCCAGAAAATAATTTAATTGAATAATTGTTGATAAGAAGCAGTTCCTTTCGAAGTCTTCATAGGCCATTCACGGGGAATTATTATTAGTGTATATCGAAGTATTAAATGTGATCTTGTTCAAACGCACACCTTCAGGTAACTCACACTTAAGCATGTGCTTAGTAATCCTATACGTATACGTATACGTCACATGCATGAACAATAAGAATAAAACATGTACAGAATGTGTGTGATGTTCGAAAGTTCGGAATTCGAAGAGAAAACCAACACCAAGTGCATATCTCATAACGAATTCTTAACAAATATCAAACACCATTCATATGTGTGTACACATGTAGCTCCCTACAACCCGCAGAGAGGCAAATATAACTTCGAAGAATCGAACCCAATTTTCGCTCATTCGTACTCAGCGCTAAATATGTATTTGCACTCTTCATTCGAAAAAAAAAAACACATAAAACAATTCTGGTTTTTCAGCGTTTGTTAGCCACACACATATGCATGCAAACAAAGGGCAAAAAAAGTTATAATCATTTCAATTGAGGCGAATGTTGCTCACCACATACCTCACATACGCACACTCATACACACACATTGCAGCTGGTAGGCCGAAGCCATTGCCTTGGCAGCTCGTTGTGCTCGTACGAGTGAGCAGCAATGGTCGAGGTACCATGCGAGGCAGCAGGAATTGCCGGTTAGCATTGGCGGCAGCGCTTCAATGTTGTTGTCTTCTTCTTGTATGTGGTTGCAATAGAGGGTCGGACATTCGTCTCCGATTGTTCGAATTTTTCTTCGGTTTTCTTTATTTTTTCGATTTCAACTTTTTTGCTAGTATTTTTTCTGCTCTCTGGTGGTTTTATAAATGTAATGCATTTTTATTTTATTCAACGGAACCCCCTCAAAAGTCCCGCTCCCTTATACACCTCTTGTTTTCATACTTGTACTCAGTACCCACTGGCGTGCTCGTTGTTACAATTGGATATCAGCGGTAGCTCGCGGATGAGACGATATACGCGCACACTGTGTACTTTCATACATACATATATAATATACTCATAAATATCAATGGATGTGTGCGTTTTCGATTGTGCGCGACGTTGCTAGTGGCGTAGCAGCGGTAGAGTTTTTTATTGATGCTCAGATATTTGTGATTTGAATTATGTCCAAGTAGTCAAACAGAAACATTGGCGCTTTGAGCACGTATTCGCGGGTTTTACCAATTCCAAGTTTAATCAAACTAACTAAACCGTACGGTCCGATTAGTATCAAAGTGAGCACTATCACATTCATTAATTTAACCAGTTGGCAACAGAAAAATTTGAAACGCGTTATTAAATTCCTTAAGCAAAGCAAAGTGAAGTAGCAAATAGGAAGACTGATGGTGTGCAAGGTGCACCAACGTCTTGCGCGCTGATAATAAATGATGAATTGTTAGCAAAGTGTTTAGTATTTAACTGATGGCGATTTAAATTCGCATTGCCGTTGATGGCTACTCATAAATTGTTTGTGCAACAGCGCGCGAGAATGCTTGTAGGCCAACGATGTTTACATTTTTAGGAAGAAAAAATAAATTAAATAAAAAGGTGATTGAAAATAAAGTGTTGCTTAGGCTAAAATTAAAAACTACTATTGAAGAGTAAATAGAATTAAGTGTAAAAACTAAATAAACGTGAGGTGAGGTACATACGATACGAACTTCTGTGCAATCAAAAAAAACTTAAAACATCAAGAAAAACTCCAATAACTACAAAACCAACGGGAAATGTTGTATTATCGAACACTACCCTAAGAGTACAAGTATTTTTCTTATCTGTGCAATCACCTATTGTAATAGCCAATTTGTTGTATTTCGCTAAATTTACAATATCAAGCTGGCCACTATCAAAACTCAAAACAATTTGTTCTATTTTAAAGGCAGCAATATATATTAAACTAACAAAATAATTATGGAAGAGCGAGCATAAATGAAAAATACAGACAAACAAAAATAAATAAAAGTAAAACTTGTCAACATTGTCATTATTTAGAAAATTTATGAGATCGAGAGCATTGTTGAGCTCGAGCGCAGCAGCGCACAATTGTACGCCACATTGACCGATCAACCAAATGAATTCAAGTTCAATGCAACTCAACGCAGTTCATTAAAGTTCACCATCCACCGGCGGGATCTAACCATACGTCGTCATCGAACTACTATTTTTGCCTTCTTTACCTAGCTAGGCATTTTATCGTCGGCCGGCATCTGGGCTGAAGGCAAAAATATTGTACAAAGCATCTGCGGGTATCGGGTATGAACAATCAGCTACCCGGTTTTCCTGCATAACTACCGTAGACGTTACAGTGCAACTGTTGGAAAATTACAACCTGCCGCAGCAGCAGCAGCAGGGGCGTCGGTGGCGGCGTTCAGTGGACTGTGCGACGGCCACTTTTGATTTATGGCTGTACGCGTTTTATTGAGCTGTTATTGTTATTAACAGATTATTGTTATTTTATCTGTGTTGTTTACAGTCATATGAATGTGTACCAAACATTGAGCCTGGTGTAAAAACTTCAGTGAGAATTACTGCAAACGAATACGTTTATAAGATTCAGAAAGAAAAGAAAAAGGATATAGTACATATATATTACAAACGAACTTCTTAATTTGAATTCACCACATCTACAAATGAACAATAAATTTTCATAGGTGAGTTCAGTTTTAAATCCTATACCTGTAGATACTTATTCAAAACCAGTCCATCTTGCATTTCTAGTAAGACTTAAGACTTTGAGTTAATCAAATTTCGCTAAAAGCGATCGGACAAAGACTAAAATAACACAAAAGGGTTTAATTTATGCATTTTTTTTTTTTTTGGACTATACTATATTTCCCTAACGCTGCAATCGCAAAGATTTTATGGAGTTGGAAAAAGCGTATCCATTAGTTTTACATTTAGCTAATAATGTAGGTGAAGACAAATTTTATGCACAAGCAACTGTTGATCACTTCTTGTATTACTGTTTTGGCCTTAATTTCTTTAATAGAGGATATTACGGCTTGAACTTAGTTTTGCTTATTTTGTTCTTTTTTAGTTTAAATAGATATGCACCGCTTGGATATTAAGTATTATAATGTTAAATATAGGGGGCACACCACAGTTATTATAGTTACTACTCCCATTAAGCTTTCAGCCCATTTTAGGAGCTACTTGTCGAAAGCATTACCTGGTTTTTCATTAATTCGTGAAATAAGTCATTTTTTTGACTATTCTTGTTCAAGGTTCAGAAACAACCATTAATCGGTATATCTAAGGTCTCATGAAGAGAATGTGTAGGGTATAATCTCAAATTCGAAGGTCTTGTTCGGTTTACTCAGGTTTTTTTTTAATTGTTATGGTTCATCTAGTTTCAGGAGCTCATAATAATATATAAAGTGACCAGATAAAAATTAAAGGGAAAAAATTAGCTCTGACAGCTAATGCTCCCTTTATTATAAAACAATATTTTGCTGTTTTCCATATATTAAATAATTATAATAATATAAACGAACAACAAACTACGACTTACTGCTAAGAATTAAATTGACTTTTCATTTAAATAAAATTATAAAATTTAAATTAACCCTCGTTAAGAAAAATAAGTAAATAAATAAACACTCAGCGATGCTTTATTTTGAAGCTACACTCTTACAATATTTTATGCCATGTAAAACCGTATTCATGAAACTGCAGCTTAGATATATCGACGTTTCCGAGGCAATCCCTCTATATCAAGCCCATTAAAGGTCACGGTCTCTTTCCTCATTTCGAAAGAAATAAGGTCCAGTTATGCCGCAATGCCATAAGCCGCACAAAACCGTCAGTCTTGTGCATTTTTGTCTCCTGTTGACTCTAATAATCTTTACATAGCCGCTGCGCGAAGAATGGGTCTTGTCGGAGAATTTGTTTTCTTCACGTTAGGTATTTATAACTGAAACTGAAATTTGATAATATTTTTTAATAATTTGCTCACGTTCGGCAAACGTGAAACAATGCATAATGAATCGGCGAACCTTACTGAATTATTTGACGGCTGCTGGAACATAATCATTGCTATCTGGTCACACTGTACCTGAAATAGTTCCATTAAAAACAGAGCATAACTTTCAACCTGTGTGTCTATGGCACTGATGTAAACGTCGATGACACGGGTTGGCCAGATTTCACATAGCACATCACATTCCGCCACAATCCGGTGCAATAACCCTATCCTTTTTTGCCATATAAATATAATAGCGCATATTAACACCCAACCGCCTTACAGCTCCTTTCAAATTAATACGAGCGATATAGGACTTTTGAACTTTTAAATATTCCTAGCAATTCTGAGAAATTCGTAGTGATTACTTTTTATTAAAGAAAATACCAAGAGAATAACAAATAATACTAAAATCATAAATATTTCTATTTAAAGTGGCATCTTTCAAACAAACAAATTTAAACAATACTCCATGATGAAATGTGACGTCAGCTCAACAAGTATTTCTTAATAAGATTCTGATTCTGGTTTTGATATTTCAGAATTAAACTTTTTTGTGGGTGGTATCTTAGCTTTATAACGTATCAATTCGGATTCCAGCATACGCTATCGCTGAAACTCCAACGCCAAAACTTCTAAATAAATTTGAACGATATTTTCGATACCGGGTCAAAAAATCCCTGAAAATTCCCATCCTCGGAATATTTCGTTAGCAGACTGTTTTTGACAGGTGATATATTTAGTTAAAATTCTGTCTCCAGCTATTTTTCCATCGCTAAAATCTATCTTTTTTGCTTAAAAACTGTGAATCTGATGACGAGAATCTGGCGCTAAAATATAAAATATTTATATTGGACCTAAAACAAAAGGTTTTTAGCTGCGGAACCAACTCGCCGGGATATGTGAACTGAAATATCTATTGCAATAACTTAGTATCAAAGAAATAAATACCATTTTTTACTAACAAACTAAGAAACTAATTTCCTTGTTGGTTACAGCATTATTGAAATTTCAAAGTAAAGAATTATTCACCGCATTTCGACTCGTAAATATGTCTTAAGGAGCGATTAAAAGTAATGTGGGCTAAGAAAGTACAAAAATCTTCGCACACATTTATCTTGGCAACGCGCTCATTTCCACAAAGCATCTTAAAATGGTATTTAAATTTTTCGTCTAGAATAAATTTTCATTAAATTCTCGTAAACAAAATTTGACATTTCTATTCAATTACACCAGCGACGCCTGCGGCGGATAAAATTAATAAAATTGTCCTTGTCGATTTCGGCGATAAAGAAGCCAGAATAGGTTTAAGAAAATTCGCCTAACATTCGGATAATTTTAAGTGCTTGAAATTTCGGAGGTTGTTAGAGGTTTAACGAAAGCGATTGCTGGAAACCGGTACAGTAGATATATTGGAATCAGTATTACTTTAATAACCTACGAGCATATATATTTTTTGTTTTTGTTTTTGAAGAATAAATAGCAATTATTATCGAGTTCCAATAATCCAATAAATTTCCGACTTATTCACACAAATTTTGAACAGATGTTCGGAATTAAAGACATTTCCATTTAAGGAATAGGTTTTTAATTAGGAGGATTTAGTAACAAGATTTTACACTCTTTGATGTTATATGGACTTATTAATCTGTATTTAATAAATAAATATTTAATTTTTCAAATGGAAGACAGGCTATGATAGATTTAAAGGATTTTCGAGGCGAAAAAAATCAGAAAACTGAGAAGCCTTAGTACTAGAAAAAGATGCCGATACATGCCCACTTATTTTTCCGGAAGCCTTTAAGCAAATTCAAAGCAACCAGGCGCAAATTTTAATAGAAAGAGGAATTAATTAATAAATTTGATTAATGCACAGTGATAAAAAAATGTTATACAAGGTGTCGCAGATTAATCACCCTATCGGAAGATCCATAATTTTTGCAAATGGCGTCGTGCGTCCATCATAATTGACACTTGTAAACTAGTCAGCGGCAGTATGGAGCGCAATAATTGTCTAAATAATGGAGCGCTTAAAGGTCAAAATAAAGATTTCCATCTCTCAATATTTTTTTTTATTTAGTAAAAAAGTTATTCAAAGATGAAATTGGGTGATTTGTTTTGCGCCACCTTGTAGCAAAAATGCAATACTACTTGAGTTGAGTTTTTTTATTTGTTGCAGGGTAAAAATTTATTTTAAAATTATTTAACACAATTTTGTTTTTAATACGCCCGTTTTATAGACATACATAAGCTTCAAAGTACAAAACATCCTATGCAAATCCGAGCATTCACTACATAGTTCTTAGCAAATATAAAATTTTTGGGACGTTGTCTTATACCACGTAATGATTCTTCGAAACCTAAGGAACTTGTTTTTTTAAAGCATTTAAAGTCGCGTCCATTCGTTACTTTACATATTCCAAATAAAACAATTACTTTACTTATTTTTCTTCTTCATGAATGGCGCAGCAACGCCAAAGCGATTTTACCCGAGTTTAACAAAACGCGTCAGTCCTTACTTCCTCGGGCTAGCCGGCGGACAAAACGGACGCCAACAAAAAGTAGGGTTTGCCCTTCCTCTGCTATCACGAGCAAATATCGCATATTCAGCGCTGAAGCTTTTGCATCTATTCCGAATCGATTGCGGTCGTTGCACTATTTCTATGCCGCCGCAAAGCTCAATCACCTCATTATTCCATTGTCTGCGTTTGCTGCTGACAAAAGTGCCAATCGGCTACTCTCATAGAACACAAATGAATGAAAATAAAAAATGAAAACTCTGCATTAACTTACAGTCTTACGGGGGAAGGGAATCATTTAGTGTAATAGGAATACGACGTCAGGAATCATCGTGATGGGCACAAACAACTTTCCAGTATTACTAAAATTGTATAGCAGCCCATTTGAAAAATAGATTCGTACAAATCCTTATCATCATCGAGATCTGCGAATATATTCTCAACTATCACTCCAAAGTAAAACTAAAGTATTCGAGTCGAGTTAAAGTCGAGCATAATTTGAGAAAAAAGTGTTTGGGGACTATTTTTATAGAGGTAGACAGATGAATTAGACATGCAAAATATATTCTGTCAAAATTGCAAAAATGTGACGTTTGAGAGAGCAATTCATGAATGAAGCCCAGATTTACCATTCTTTGATTTTGTACGCCAATAACACACCATTTCTCACGGCTATTATTGGGAACGAGATCTGAAGTCTGTTCCGAAAAATGCATTTGAAGAATGGTTTAATGATTAGATTATTCAATTTCAATTCAAATTTGCTATTTCTGAAAGAGTATAATTTGAAGGCAATACAATACATTTGAATTAGTAATAAATAATTTGTGTTTTGTTGAGCGATCCTCAACGCAGGATTTTTTGAGAGATAAAAAACTTGTGAAAGTGACATCTGTCAAAAGAGCAGACCAGGAGCTCAGCCAAACACCCAACAAGCGGTGTACACACCAAGTATACACAAGGTGGCGCAAAATTATTTAATACAATATTTATTATTTTATTATTTCAATTTTTATTATTACAATATTATTTCAACACATGGCGTCGTACGCAAATCTTATTTAACACTTCGGAATTAGACAACTGCAGTATATAAACAGACAAGCAATGGAGCGCGTAAGGGTCAAGTAAAGATTTGCATCACTACAAAACATTTTTTTATTTAGTAAAAATATATTCAAAAACAAAATTAGATGATTAATATTACGGCACCTTGCATATGAATACGAGTACATTCGAATTGCATTAATAAATCATGAAAATCTATTTTAAAAATACATAACATACATGGAAAACATACTAAGTCAGTGGCATAGTGAATGAACAAAATTGCCGAATTTGCAGCGGCACTAACTGCCTAACTAACTACTGAATTGTATGCCATGCAGATCGCTATACGTTGAAGTTCTAAACACGTTGAATTTCTAGAGCGAATAGATATGTGATTTGATTACTTTGGAGTATCAGGACACAGATAGTCGTGGGGCGCAACGCTATTCAACTTCCAAACTTGCAGCTGTGCTTACCCGTGATCCGCGCTCATGCTGAAAAGCTGGATTTACCATTTAATCTCCATTACAGACGTCGTGGGGATCAGAGAAGGAGTTTAACGAGCACTTTCTCTGTAAATGTCCGAGTTTGGCAGCCAGACGACTAAGGTCACTGGGAGCTCCTTTCTTCGACAGCCTGGGGCCGTGCGCCAACCTAAATCCAATCAATATTCTCCATTATTTCAACAGCTCTGGTTAGCTCTGGATATCTGTCCGTTGGAGGTCTCATAATGGTATCAAAACGGCACTTTAGTGCTACTAGGGGAATCCCAGTCTGGTACTTCAACCATTTCACCTAGATACCTACCTACTTTGGAGTATTTTCTGATAAAACCAACTGGGACTGAAGATTCTCGGCGTTTTATTATCAAAGTAATTCGATACATTTAACTAAGCTTAAAACAGAAATGGACCAACTGGATGTTGCTTTTAAAACTCATTTGAAGCAGCTATGGATATATATATATAATTTGCGCGTACACCGTTTTTGGGTGTTTGGCCGAGCTCCTCCTCCTATTTGTGGTGTGTGTCTTGATGTTGTTCCACAAATGCAGCGACCTACAGTTACAAGCTAGCCGACTCCGAACGGCAGATATTTTTATGAGGAGCTTTTTCATGGCAAAAATACACTCGGAGGTTTGCCATTGCCTGCCGAGGGGCGACCGCTATTGGAAAAATGTTTTGTATTCATTTTGGTTTCACCGAGATTCGAACCAACGTTCTCTCTGTGAATTCCGAATGGTAATGACGCACCAACCCATGCGGCTACGGCGGTCGCTATGGATAGGTCCGAGATTATTTATAAACATTAAAAATCATAAATAAACAAAAAAATCGACCTTTATTGATTTGTTTTGTCTTTTATTAAAAACAAAATCCTTTATATACTAAACCAAATGAGAAAAGTATCGAATTTGAGTATGACTTACTTCACGATATCCCTATTGGTAAGCGAATGTTTCATTTATTTAACTCTACAATAATTGCCAGCCAAAGTGCGGCCAAATACAATTTCCATTTTTATAAAGGCTTTATGTACTTATAGGTTATTACAAATTTTAACCCTTGAAGTGTAGCGTTATTTTACATTTTAAAATGTAATCTTGCCATATCGAGGTAGTCCTTTTTATTCTCGATTTTTATATGAAAAATTTAGCATATAAGTTTGCCACACTACTTTTAATAGAAATAAACCTTAAATAAAAAAGATCATGAAAAATAAGTCGCCTCCATTATTTTTCATGATTTCTTTTATACCTATATATTTTATAGCGATTCGCTCTTCAGCCTATTTTTACGAAAATGTAAAATGAGCAACACTGCGTTGTCTCATCAACGAAGATGATCGGTTCAGGGTTAAAATCTTTATATTACAGTAGCTCTTGGGATGTTTTACTACATTATCTGCACTTACACTATCTACATTTTCTTTCTATTTGTCGTGTGCGTTTTGATGTTTTTCCATAAATTGACCGCCTCCGAACGGCAGATGGTTTTTTATGACGAGCTTTTTCATGGCAAAAATACACTTTTATCATTTGGAGTTTCATGCCCGGAGATTCATACACTTACGAATGGTTTCGTACAACTTAATATAATTTTCTTTAATAAATACCAATAATTCAACACTGAAGTTAATTCATAAAAAATATTGAGATCTAAAATAAGGAGCATTTCAACGAACTAAAATATGTTTGTGCATTAAAAACATACTTTACTGAAATTGAAAACTACGCTGCAAATGTATTGTAATAAATAACATGCAGCACATGTTTTTTTTACTACACAACCATCTACTGTAACTTCGCTGTTGGGAGAATTTGCGTGTCACTTATCGAATAGAGGAATTTTCACTTCATTAAAATGAATGCATGCGTTTTCTAAATAATTAAGATCGAGGAAGCGAATGTCAGAAGAAACAAAAGACAAAAAACGTATATATGTTTGTATATATATACACACACGTATATAGGCACACACACATACACATTGTGAATGAAATACTATGAAAGCGGCGCAACCATAGAACAAAATGAAAAAGTACATAACAAGCCAATTCAAATGAGGCTAATATATTTTATTTTACCAACTCCGTCAGACTCGAACTGAACTGTCCTTATCTGTGGCGCCGTGTGTTGCAATTTGGTAAATATGTAAAATATTTCGATTCAGCTGACCAAAATGGGTTGGCTACCAAGACACGAGAGCACTTCACCTCTATCGGCTCGTATTTTTGAAATACAAAGGAAGTCATGCTGATCACAGTTTGAAAAGTTTCTTGATTTGGGTGTGCAACTACTTATATTATATATAGCAAGTACAAACATATACATATACATATATGTATATGCTGGGAATTTACAGGCACATGCAAGCATATGCACACTCCAATAAAGACGTAAGCTACTTTGTTATGGATGACTTGGAAAATGCACGCATAAAGTTTTCCTACAAAAGGAAACACTTGAATTTCATACCTAATGTGAGAAACCCACATGTTATCCACATAAGAACTGGCCCGATAGTCCCATCGAGAGAAAGTGAAAGTGACTCTTTAGTCCATATGTCTGTGCTAAAATACGAGTATCTGCACATACACTTAGCAGACTCACAATTAGACAAATCGCGCCCACTCACTGTTCTCGGCCTATTGCGCACTTTGAAGATGTCCAGCGGGTGGTATGCAAATAGATACTCAAAGGGATGTGCACTGCGGTAGTGCAATCCAACCAATACAAACTATTGCATAATGTGGCTCAACAAATGCCATTTACGATTACCCGCAGCTAATCAAACTAGCACCGCTCACCAACACACAGAATGAATAGCCGCTTGCTGCGAAAATTGTACTTTGTAAACCTCGTAAACGGCAAAAGAATTGCCGAAATAACTCCCGACGTCAACAGATCTACTCGCATGTACATTTTGTTCTTCCCTTTTTTTAATTTTTAAAACGTTTGTTCCTGTATTTTCTTCCGCACTGCATGAATGGTGTCGTTATAGCGAATTCATTTCAATTTTTCGTGCTGTAATCGTAATCAGAACTGCAATTTGGCATTTTTTTATTATTTTCTTTTTCATTTGCCGCAACGCTACGCTGACATTTATACAATTTTGGTATAGTCCATGATTTTTGAAATTAAGTATAGCACATAAAAAGCACATATTTTACTAGGTGTTTGGCCGAGCTTCTCCTTTAATTTGTGGTGTACGTTTTGGTGCTGTCCTACAAGTGAAGGGACCTACAATTTTATGCGCCTCCGAATGGCAGATAATTTTTGTGAGAAGCCTTTTCATGGCAAAAATACACTCGGAGGTTTCGATTTGTCATTACCTGCCGTGAGGCGACCGCCATTACCAAAAACGTTTTTCTATAATTTGAAGTTTCATATCCATAATAGGGTCGAACCCAGTCCCACCGAATGGCAGTCACGCACAGGTACACTCGGCTACGATGGCCGTATAGCGCAATGCCTACTTTATTTATTTTTGTTTTTATTTTTTGTCGCTCTTCAATGAATTTCAACTCGTTGAGGCACATAAGTCATTTCTCATCAAGTGATTCAAAGCAGTTTCGATGCTAATAACAGAAGCTAACGTTAATAAAATAGCAACTACTATAATCACCAAAAACTGTCATAAGGGCATTTCAACTTTGTTCGTTTATGATTATAAATCAAAAATGAAAACGACATCAGAATCACGCAAACTTTTTGGCGAATATTTACTGCTATTTCCATTATAATACATTCGAAAGGAAATTTCAAGAGTCACATATTGTACAATAAGTGCTGGTGTACATTTGTTTACACTTGCGAAACGGCTCAAAAGAAGTTTACATGCTATCCAGCAGAAAAGTAAATTACACACAGCAATGTGGTATATGTATGTATGTGCATATGCGCTTGTAGGGAAAATGCTTCTGGCTGAACGGAATTTAAAAAAAATATATTTATAGTTGTTGAAAAGTGCTCATAACATACAATGCATTCGATATAAAATGAATTGAGCGCTGTGTACAATGGAGTGTTACAAAAAAGATAAATAAAATATGTATGTATGTATATATGATTATGGGATATTTCGCGTCAACCGGATCACAAACTCAACAGAAAAAGGTGTGATGCGGCTCAAATCGTACGAGCAACCAAACACTTTGATACTTTGATGTTTTCGAAAATTTCAAAATGGCGTCCCTTTATGGTAGCTATAATATCTAAAAGTAAAAAATTATGCAAAAGTAATTCAAATAAAGAAATAATAATAAGGAAATACTTGAATGCCTCAATACGAGTGTCGAATATCTCTTGAATTAATTTAGTTACTTGTATTGATGCAAGCCATATGGGTAGGTGCGTGACTACCATTCGAAAGTGTGTAAGTTCGAGTCTCCGTGCAAGAACATCAATAGAAAACTTTTTTCTAATAGCGATCGCCCCTCGACAGGCAATGGCAAACCTCCGAGTGTATTTCTGCCATGAAGAAGCTCCCCATAAAAATTATTTGCTGTTCGGAGTCGGTTTAAATTGTAGGTCCCCCTATTTGTGGAACAACATCAGCACGCAGGCCGCAAATAAGAGGAGAAGCTCGGCCAAACACCTACCAGAAGTGTACGCGCCAATGATTTATTGTTTTAATCGTCATTTTAATTTTTAGAAACCTAGCAGCATATACGTAACGAGGCATCTGAACCTCCTCCTACTGGAAATCTGATATCTTGTTTATCTTATTTGTAATTAGCAAACCACGTACACCAAAATGTTGTGGGTTTGGAATTTATGGGCTTTTAATAATTTTACTGACGATTAATTCCGATGTTGTTGCTTTTCCACCCTCCTGATCCCGTTTTGGAAAGGTCAAAACACAGGCATCCTGGTCCTCTCACATTTCGTTCAATTTGTTATGTATTGTAATGCCATTGCTTTTCAAACCATTTCGCCTGAAAGTATGCAAAATATAAAAAGAAAAATATCTCCATTTTTAATTGGGAGCGCTGGCTTAAGCATCGGCATCACAATTCGCTATATGCCTGAGCCTGCCCCACAGGATATTAGAAATTGAGCAACAAGTTCGGTGGGAAATAGCCCGCTGGAGTCCAAGAACAATTATAAAAAAATGAAATTTGTCGCTACAAGTGTTCATGATAATCCGCGTCAGAGAGCTGATGGGATTTCCAAAAATTATTATGCATGAAATATTGAGGGTCTTAAGCTTCACCCCTTTCAAATTCAAATCATGCGAGTGCTTAACTATTACAATGTCTGCGGTCTTTTCTGTTAAAGGTCATTTTCATTTAAATGAAAGTGTAAATAAGCAACATTGTCGCTATTGGTCACCGACTATTAAAACATCAACAGCCACTTCACATTCCCAAAGTGAGGGTTTGCTGTGAATTGTCGGCCAGTGGAATAATAGAACATATTGTTTTGAAAATCGTCTAGGGCAAGCAATTTTTTTTTCTGCCAATAATGAGAGATCATCCTTCCTTTAGTACAAACTGATGGTTTTCAGCATGACCGCACACGGCCAGAGAGACCATGGCGATACTGCGTGATCTCTTCCCTGCAAACTGACAGCCGTTTCGGTGACATAACCTGGCCACCCAGATCGATTTAACTTCACTACGCACCTCAAAAGTAAAGTCTATGAAACAAACCCAGCGATCACAAAAAAAACATCGTTCGCGCGGTTAGTGACATAGAGTACAGAGTCCCGATTCCAAGGGTATATTCGGCGTTACGGTCAACATTTTGAGAAAATAATTCTTATAAAAACCAAATTCTTTTTTAATTTAGTTTTTAATTCCCAATTCTGCCACCAGGCATCCTGTATAAAGAAAAATGAGGTGAACATGCTTTCTAAAAACGTTTTCAAAAGGCTATATGAGTTTCATTTTGCAACCTTACTGCATCATTTACTTACATATATAGTTTACAGCTTTTGACCTTACAATATTTAAAAACGGACATATTTAGGCCGAACTTAAAGTATTTGCTTGAGGCACATATTTCAAGGCGCTGACCAACAGTGAATATGTGTTGTAACTCTCATGACGTAAAGCGATTTTTCTGCATGTTTACGATCTCTATTCTCATATATCTAGGCAACGATTTTAATTGAACTAATTTAATCCCCATTGCCGAATTTCAAGGAAATTAAATCCAGAATGCTTACAAACTTCCAGTGCGCACATAACATGAGAATATCCTTGCCATATCCTGCATCTAATTTGCATAATTTTTTAATAACAATAAAAGTGCTGAGTCCAAATACATAAATATCACACTGACAACCAACATAAAAAAACAAAGGCAAATACGGACTACAATAACCACAACAAAACAAAAAACATTAGCACCCACTTCAGCCTATCCAAAAAGAGCCTCTACATCAATGGTGTAAACAGGATAACAATGGCCACCATGCAGAGTCACTTTGCTATGGGAAGAGCCATTTCGATTGCTCATAACCATGTTATCACCATAAACGGCACCATCCACTCCACCAATAATAATGACACTAAAATTGAAAAACAATTTAATGCCCTGAAAATTATGAGTACTTGCAATACGAATCCCAACAACAACAGAAATAAATAAATAACCGAACATCCAGTGAACAAACCACTCATAACGCAAAAACAAAAATGGATGAAAAAATATTTATGACTGTTTTTATGAGGTGCTTACAAATTTTTATGTCTTTTTAATGGGCTGTGAACAAACAGAGTGACACACAAACACATATTTTTGAATGGATTGGCACGGCTCATACATATACTCGTAAAGTGAGTGAGCGGTACTGCTGCCATGACTTTGAATGGTGGCAGCAAATGCGCGTGCGCAACTGCCCTGGACGTTTTATTATATGATATTTGTATGCATGAATGTTTGTATGCGGATGTATAGGTGGTTACGTGCCAGGTCTTATTCGTCTGTGGGCAAATATACGAGAGCGAAACACCGCCTATGTTGACAATAAATATGCAACGACAGTTTTTTGTAAAAAAGTTATAATTTATTGCATAAATAATAAAGCGAAGTTAGTGATTAGTTGTAAGCTAGGATTCTTTTCTCTTAGTGTTTTAAAATCTGCATTACATAGATGTATTATATTAAGAAAATGAGTTCTGCAAAATAAAAACAAAAACCTCTATGAGCTCCATCGAAATTGTTTATAAATATTGATATTGTAAAACAAATACATTTTCAATTAAATAGAATAAAACTATTTTTGTTATGCCGTCAGTGGTCCCAACCGGTAAAGAAATTTACAAAAATCAATAAAATATCCAGATGTTTTAGTGTTAGCCTTTAACTAAAATTGTTCCTGGTTCTAAGCTTGAGCTCCGTAGCCGGATAGACTTATGTGTGGGTATCGAATTTGGAACAAAATTTTTTCGGAGGTGGCATACAGCATACATGTCATTATATATATGTATACATACTTGTATGCACATATGTATGCATGTATTCAAATAAATCAGGTTGACTTTTCAGCCAATAGCTATTATTCGCATTGAGCTAAATAAAATATTTCAAAACAGTTTGGTATGGAAATGAAAGCAGCTGCTATTCATTTATTTACTATTTATATTAGAGCGGGTCGATTTAAAAATCGCTCATTGCTATGTAAAAATCGTATTCTAGGGATCAAAATAAGAAACTTTACCTCTAAAACGAATTCTGATGTCCTCCAATTTAAAAATATCACCATTTTTGGCCTTTCCATGAAAAAATCAGCTAAATGGCTATATTTATTTAATGTTAAATTTATTTAGTCAGGACATATGTAAATGAAAAAGATGAATTTAAGTGAGTTATAGAAAAGAAACTAAAAAGTTCGACCCAAATTGGGTGGCATCAGAATTCGTTTTAGAGGTATGGTTCCTTCGTCAAAGTTTCTTATTTTGATCCCTAGAATATGATTTTCACAGAGAAATCGGCGATTTTTTTGCCTCCCCACAAATGGACCCGGCCTAATTTACATATATATTAAAAATGTATTGTAATTGTAATTGATTTCATTAAAGGTTTTAAGATGGAAAATTTTTGTGGTATATTTAAATTAGCCATTGATATCCTTTCGAAGATTTTCTACGGAAATTTCAATTATTTTTCCAAGTTCACGCAAGTAATAAGGTCGAGTAGATGCAAACAAATGCTAGAAGAAACTTACGCATTAATAAATAAATGTCTGTCACATTACAATAAAAAACCTTCTCTAAGCGTCGATTTTTATTGAATTATTGTATTTTCAGAGCCAACTAACCAGAGTTCGCCCAAAAAAAAATAATGCCATCAAAGGATGTTTGCCCTTACCTGCTTCATTCCGAATTCGTTCTGCGGTTTGATTTTTATCAAATTGCATAATGATCTTATAATTAAAAATATTTACTTGCGCAAAGGAGAAGGGTCGACCCGCAAGTCAAATGCAATTATACTCATACATATTTACAAAAAGAAATATTCCCTTCTAGGAGTAAAAGTCCTTCACCAGAGCGCATCAAGAGTTTTAAATATAATATAGGAGTATGTACGTATTTATATGTGTATGGGCATGCTCATCATGCGCACATGTATTTATGTTTGAATATTTGCTAGATATTGTGTCTATGTGTGAATGCATGTGTACGCTTACCTCAAGTGTGAACTGCGAATATGAGGAAGCAAACATATACGATTAAGTAAATGCCCAACTGTCGCAGCAATGAATTGAAATAATTTATTGCTTTCTCAGTAGACAATCATCCGCGCAGACGAAAGTCGGGTTCGAGTCAGACGAACTAAGCGACCAAGCATCCAAGCAACCAACCAACCAACCAAAAAACAAATAGTCAGCCAGCAACTATTAAGTTTGCGCGCGTTTTTGTTTGTACATACTTTGTATTGAATGCAGATCTTGAGCTGATAGTTTCCCTCGATGGCGGTCGCCACAGCTGAACTGAATTGAGGATCACTCTACAGTTTGATATACATTTAAATGCGAATATGTTTGTACTTATGCGTACATATGCGTATGTATGCTTCGGTATTTAAGCGCCAATCTAATGAAATGCTCGAACGCCTTGGGTTGTCTCAAAAATATATTCTAGTTCGCTTTCATTTGCATTCGAAGTATTTATTATTCATGGATTTAATTAACACCAATTGAACTGCATGTCGCACGAACTTTTACTCGTAAATTAAACGAAGCCAATTTTATATGATACTAAATAAAATTTATTGTTACATTTGATGACGTTGATTTTACCAAAACTAAAAATATTGAATTTTGCCGGCTCTTAGTTCAACGCAGGCCGTTGTTGGTCGTATATCATTCCAGTGAGCATTTGCGAGTACCCATATAAATAAGTATGTCCGAGTTGCGTTTGCGTGGCTTATCGGATGTTTGTCAGGAAAATTTAAATTCGAACTTAACACCTGAAAAGATTTTTAAGCCACCACTCATATAAAAATAGATCAGAGCAGTTTATGAAAACGAAGAATACCCAGGTTGTAATCGTACAATGATAACTTTCTCTCAATAATGGAGAAATTTACAATCGCAAAGTGAGGTTATGCATTGATAGGAAGAATTTAGAAGATGTGGCGAACATCGGACCATTGACCATCAATTTTGAAGTAATCAGATGATTTGCTGTATTAAGTATGGCTTGAGGAACAACATCAAGGCGCCAGCTAAAAATGGAAGGATCATCTTGGCAAAACTCCGAAAAAGCTGATTTGCGTATGACAAAACTAAGATTGTGTTGGTAGTATAAGAAAAATCAACACAACCATTAAAATTAGCGGAGGAAATTTTGATGCCGAATATTTTAAGACGTGGGAGCCAAAGTTACTCTTATATAGGCCAAAATTGTAACCCCATTGTGTTACGAGAGGCGGTGAGATTGGGTTAAATGTGCCTTCGCACCATATAAAGGGTGGCGCAAAATTAACCATTCAACTTTTTACTAAAAAAACTGCTACTAAAAATTATTTTGAATGACGGAAATCTTTATTTTGACCCTTACGTGCTCCATTGCTTGTCTGTTTGTATGCTGCTGCTGTCTAGCTCACAAGTGTCAAGTATGATTGCCGTAGGACGATATTTGCAAATATTATAAATCTTTCCATAATTGATTAATTTTGCGCCACCTGTTAGTAACCGTCTCTACTACGAATGTAGTGATTCCACTAAAAACAGCCCACCTCTTCTCTTGGATTTTTCTTCCAACCCCGCCTCTTTCGCGTATCATCATTTCCTATATTATTTCTTCAAGACATCAACTCGTTACAGAGCTGTTCGCTTTGTATTGCACCTCTCGCATTTAAAATGGTGTGCTCCGCATCATCGTATTCAGTATATCCATAAATGCAATTTGGTAGGTTCACCTTTCGCATTCGCCACAAATACTTGCGAAAGGACTCGGGTCGAGGCAAAAACTGTATGAGGAAATAGTTAGTTTCTCCGTGCTTTCTTGCCAGCCTGAGAATTTCTGAGATTTTTGCCTGCCATTTTCGTTTGCGCTTTTGTGCTAGAAGATCTATAGGGATGGTTCCTTCTTCTTCTTAATTGGCGCGATAACCGCTTACGCGATTTTGGCAGAGCTTAGCAAAATGCGCCAGTCGTTTATTTCTCGTGATAACAGGCGCCAGTGGGACACACCAAGTGAAGTCAAGTCCTTCTCCACTTGATCTTTTCAATGCAGAGACCGCCTTCCTCTTCCTCTGCTACCACCAGCTGGTACCGCATCGAATACTTTCAGAGCCGGAGCGCTTGTATTCATTCGGACGATATGACCGAACCAACGTAGCCACTGGTACTTCGTTTTGTCCACGTTCACCACCAGACCCATTCGCTTTGCCTCTTTATCCAGTTTGGAGAAGGCAGAATTAACAGCGCGGTTGTTAAGGCTGATGATGTCAATATCGTCGGCATACGCCAATAGGGATGGTTTCGCTGATAACTAAACCCGATGCTTTTCATACTGTTCATGTAAAGAAGCCACTATGAGAGCACAGGTGCGTTGCACAGGTTGTAAAGTTTTCATCGGAATTTTATCCATCTCATTTTTTCGGAATTTCCCCCTTAGCGGATCTGCCCATATTTCACATCGATATAGAAGAGTTCGTCGTGACCATTAAAAGTTTTCGCTAGCTTTGAGTTACACCTCCAAGGTGTGCGATGAGCTTACTTAACATGCCGCTTCCTCAACAACTCTAGTGGCAGCATAGTTTATGTGTGACCAGTAAGTTAATTTTCAGTATATTTGCACTCCTAGGTATTATGTCGATAAAGTGGCAGTATGGAGCACCTAACTAACCTACTTCTAATGGACACATCTGTTGATTAGAAGGATTAGCTCTGTTTTCTCTGACGCCAGTTTTAATCCGTGGTCGTCTAGTCATTGCTGTACTCGGGTCATTACATGATTTGACTTCCTTTGGCTTCGTTAATATTTCGAGCTATTATTACTGCTGCAATTTCGTCTGCGTCCAACTAGAATGCACATCCTCAGGCATCTCTAATCGAAGGCTTTCATATCAGTATTCATTTTTTCCCTTGTTAGGACACAAATACAAATAACAACCCTCGTATCACAGTTTTACTACCTATTTATTCCTCCTTCAACTACCCAGTGTCTCTGATGAATCTCATCAGTTCTTTTAAATGAATATCTGCAGCCCGATTTTGGGTGACTAAAAATTGTGCCCCCGAAATACCGAAGCCTATTGTTCACAGTTCGTCGTTTCTGTAGACTCCGCAGAATCTTTTGGAAATCACGCTCAATCTTTCTGCAACAGAATTTTTGTTGTTTCACCGGCAATGTTAACTACTTCAGTTAGCACCATCAGTTCAGCGCCATGCAAGTCATGGCTTTTGCTACTCCATTCACAAATTTTTTCATAACTTCGAGCATTTTCCAGAAGTTTTTCATTGAGCTTCACATTATTCATAAAATTAATCCATGTTGTGGTCAAATTTACACAAGAACTATTGCGTGCTAAGAAAGAGTAAAACAACTTTAAACACCCCTAATCTGGAAATTATCAACAAAGCTGTTATGGTATTCAAAGATATGTATGTGTTTGATTTATATGTGCGGCTTTAATTACGAAATATTGAATATATGACTGTGTTTATAAAAGTAAAACTAAGCTATAAAAATAGTTATAGCGCCAGGTGGATGACTTTTCCTTTCAAATTCGCTATCTTATTTCATTAAGTATTACTAACCTTAGCAACTTCTACTCCGTACAAGATTACGTAATTGCATCTAAGGTTAAGAACCTTAACCAATTATTAAAGTCCATTCAGTCGATAAAAATACAAAAAAAAAGTTACTTCTATCTTCATACCAGTAAGCAGAAATAATTTAGCAAAACACCAATTCAGCTACGGCAAGAAACCCCTTTTTAATATGTTTGTTGTACATTAAATTGTTTGCCTTTTTTGCCACAGCATGATTTGGTTAAAAAACCCACACATGCATTACTCTTCTTCTCAGCCCCATGGCGGACCAACCTGGGTTTCTGCAAACACAACCAAATCAACAATACTGCTTTCCCTACCAGCGAGCCAACTCCTAACTGGCTATACAAGTACGAGTGCCTACATATACATGCCTTCATGTAGTGTTTGGAACTCCTCTTTCACTGCTTTATGTTGTGCTTAACTTTTTTTTGCTACAATAATCGATAAGCTAAATTGTGCTAACGCGCTTTTGTTTTCCACTTCTTCCATGAATTCGGGTAAAGTAGATCGCAAGTGTAAGATGAAACCGAATTCTTCTACTTTTTTCTGTACTTCGTAATTGTGGATACACTGCTAAAAATTGTTTTTATGTCTATATAAGTATTTGTATACAAATGTAGGTACATAATAGGGATATATAGGCGGAAAATTTCTATCACGAGATTTCAAGATATTTTAAAGTTATTCCGAGATTTCAAAATTCACCCCGGGATATAACTTTTCTAATATGATTATAGCAGCCGCCGTAATAGCTACACCAAAGCCTGTGGCAGAAAAAAACTTACGGTAAAATCAAGCGTCTTATCACTGAAAAAAGATGACAGAGAGAATTACAGACCTTCAAATATCCTACCACAAAGTTTAAATAGGAAAATGCAGAAAATTAACCAAAGCAAGTTCTGGCAAATGAGAAGCAGCAATAATACTTCAAAACATTTGTACAGAAACTCATGGAACCCAATCTTTTGACAGCGAATAAAAACTTTAACCTACCGGTTAACACTGCCACTAACAAGGAAAAGATCAGTTGCTTTGCAAACATCTCGAAACAGTTTTCCAATTTAACAAATTTTGCACCCCCCACTAAAACAAACATTATCTGTGTAGATGAGCCCTATCAAACAATGGCGTCCGAAAAAAATACATGAAATAAATGTAGGATCCGAAAACCCCATCTGAATATGGCCGCACAACTCCAAATATGCTCATTGAATTAGCCAATACTGCTACCTTTCCAATCCAATAACTTTTCAATACTACAAATATATTAAAATTTAGATATTTTCTCAACAATTTTCTAAAACAATCGTTTCTTTAATAATATAAATAAAAATAAATAACTAGTCGGCAAGTACACCTCTGTTAGGTTTCTGACCGATCTCCTCCTCCTATTTGTTTCACAAATGGAGGAACCTACAGTTTAAAGCCGACTCCGAACGGCAAATGGTTTTTATTAGGAGCTCTTTCATGGCATAAATACATTCGGGGGTTTGTCATTGCCTACCGAGGCACGCTATTAGAAAAAATCCTTTCTGTCATTTTTATTTTTCAGATTCGAGCCTACGCACTCCTGAATGGCAGTCACGCACCAAATCATTCGGATAGCCAGTAATAGTAATAAATGCTATTGTATCCCTTATTTTATTTAACTAGCAGTCGAAATAAGAAATTTTTTTTCCTTCATAATTTGAATTCTGTGAGAAACACGAAACCATTGAAAAGGTTGAAATTGAAATTTGAAAAGGTCGAGCCAAGGAGCACCAGGAGATTTGGTGGCTCCTAAAACACTCAGGCTAAAGAGCCTTTTGTATTTAAAGCTCTGGAAAGGGGGTAGATAGTCAAGGAGGGAAGGACAAAAGTATCAGAGAAAGAGATAGAAAAGAATAGAGACAGAGATAGAGATAGTTAGTCCTGTGAGAATTTTCCTGATTCTTTGGCAAATCTGTAAATATCCTCCAGTTTTAGAGAACGAATATTACTCATTCTCATGACATCGGAACCCAGTACTCGTAGCCGTGCTCTAGCAAAGGCAGGTGAAAGTGCTTATTGCTATCCGCCTCCTCCAAGCATGACAGGCATACCGGGTCCTCGATGATTCCACTGGTGGTCATATGCTGACCCCATGAATTGTGTCCTGTAATGATGCCGACCATCAACCGAATGTTTTTCCTTCTAAGTTTTAGTAGAAAGTTTCACAGTTTTCTGTTCGGACTTGTCCCAAAATACTTTGCAGTTCTGCAGCGTTCTAGACCGGACCATCGCGCTTTATGTAGATTGCCTACATAATGGCTCATCCAGTTCTTGATTCCTGCGGAACTGATTACGATTATTGGCTCTGGCCTCTGTGGGGGCACCGCTGATCCGCGGTTGGCCAATTCGTCGGCAATTTCATTTCCTTGAACACCAGAGTGTCCCGGAACCCATATAAGTACAAGCCGGTTTTGTCTTGCTGTCTCTTGAATGGACGAGTAATTTCTTTAAGAAATTTTTATATTGTATTTGTAAGAGGTGCTCGGGACAAACATCTATATAGTCTAACTTTTTATGAGTGTCTTGATGTTGTTCCAAAAAATGGGGGGTTCCCTAGGCACATTCACATTCATTCATATGTACGGCTGGTGGTTATAATTGCGAAATAGTACGTAAAGAACTACCAAAAAACCAAGCGGAGAGTTATTTGTTATTGTTGACTAGTTAGTTTACTGTTTTCGCATTTTTACGAATGGCTCCAGGACCGAGCATGGCTCCGGCTCTGGGGTCTACGTGGAATCCAGCGGGACAAAACTGCACTTTACTCTTGGAATGCATGCATCTATGTTTCAAGCGGAGGTGTATGCACTTCAAGAAGCGATGAACTTTGTTGTGGAAAACCGATAGATAGGCAGATCTATATGGGTCTGCAACGACAGGCAAGCGGCGCTTATGGCCTTAGACAGCCCCCAACCACATCAGGGGTTGTCTAAATCCAGACTGAACTATGTCGGTAGACATAATAGCCTGATGCTAACATTGGTCCCGGGACACGTTGGTATCGCGGGTAACGAGACCTCTGAATCCATAGCTAAGTTAGCAAATGGGTAACTACCACCCACAAGCGAGCTTGGCAGGCTGAGAGAGGCTGCAGATGGACTAAACTGATGCTAGCTGTCATGTCCGATCGACTGCCGCAAATCCTTCCGTCATTAAGCAGAGGGGAGTGCAGACGGTGGGTTGGACTGATGACGGGCCACTTTCGGACGAGACGGCGGACCACTTCATGTGCGTCTACCCCGCCTTCGCTCGAATCAGGTTTGAGGTCTTTGGCACTGATGTGTCAAGAAGCGACCATCTTGGCTCCTTGGCACCACAAGATCTACTCAGATTTCTTCGGAGATCGGGTAAATTTAAAGAAAATTTAAAGGGAATCCAAGTGTAGTACAATGGGCTTAATTAATGTCTGAGTGCTGCACTTGCTAGTTGTCCCGACAGAGAAAAACAAAAATTAAAACGCTCTCTCGTCGGTCAAAGAAATCTCACTCTAATCCCTTAAGGGGTTATATGGGTTTCGTTGGTTAAAAAAATCGATTTTTTTTTTTTTTTTTTTTTTTGACTTATTAATTTCCACAACATCTCAGGAATATTATCCTAAATTCTCAAGTCGATCCGAATAATAAATTCGAATAACTTTAAACGCGCTTTTCTCGGAACCGTGTTTTCAAAGTCGGTTGTCAAATGTTCTCGAAAACTATTCAACCGATCTTGATGAAATTTTACACAGGTGTTCGAAATATAATTTACTCGTGCTTGAAAAAAACAAAATGTTATTTTTTATTTTTTTGCAAAAATGTCTGCCAAAATTCCAATTTTTACTTTTTTTCTTTCCTTCGTTCAAGCTCGAGTTTATGGACTTACCTAAAGCACTAATTTTTGTTTTTTCGTTTTTGATGAGCCTGTCAGGAGTTATGCTGACAACGGCGACGCACCTTTTTTTCGAGGGGTCACCGGATATGACGTCACAATGGAGGAGTTTATCAGAAATTATTCTTTAAACATGTATCTATAAGAAGGAAAAAGTTTGAATTAAATAAATAATTTTTTTCATAGAAAAAAAAAATTAAAAATAGGCCTTTTTTTACCCGACGAAACCCATGTAATCCCTTAATGCTTGTTATGAGTGGGTGTTTGGTAAGATTTATTTATAGACCGCTTCACGTCAATTATAGGATGATATAAGCTTTGCGCGAATACCGCTGCTCTTTAGCGAAGGGGAAGTTTAGAATCGTTATGAGATGGAAGCCGCAAACTCTCTTAAATATATGCATGTATACGATTATTATTATTATTACTATTATTGTGTTACCTATTGACGTAGGTATGTATTGCAACTCTTTGATATAAAATATATATTCTAGATTCTCCATTGTTGTCATACGGCTTTTAAAACATTTACCAATTTTCACCGCCCATTACTACAATTTACACTTTTTTATAAAAACCAGCTCCTTACCAATACCGACATTGCGCCAAGCATTCAATTTTCTGATAATGCCACTGGCATAAATTGCTCGCTGACTTCAAATTATAGGTTCTCCCAATAACGGAGCGCGGCTGTTGTAATAAACGCAATACAACAAGTAAAGGAAAACAAAAAACAAAAAACGCAAAACAAGCTCTACCCCTAACAACATACAGCACTGCAGCAAGTACGTAGCCTTCACCACAATTTCGTTGCTTCTTCAGTGAAAAATATGTAGTACATATACATATGTTTATGCTGAATGCTGTTCCGAAATTTGTGTAGATTAATATGTGTGTGTTCGATAATTTTGTTGCTTGTTTTACATTCACTTTTCTACCGCATCAGGTTGTGAGCACGAGCAGAAAATGTTGGCAATATATTTTTCATATACTTCCTTATTCTGGACAAATTCGCCTGAAAAACTGATTTTGTTATTCTTGGTTTAAGTAATTTGGTTGGATGCTAAGCATACTTGGTTGTTCTGGTTGCTTTTCGTAAGTTTCGTCTTTTGTTGCCAACAGGTCAAACGAATGTCTGTTGCTTATTTTTACTCTTCACGATCGAATAATACAAGGTACTTGTGGTTGGAAGCACGTAACAGTCATCAACACAGCTATCAAGAAGCCATCGAATAATAATGGTGGCAGAGAAACAAACTCAGTTCACTCACCCAACCAGTATCCATGATACAACCAGTGCAAGTAATAGATATGCTTATTTAATACATACTGATGATTGACTTTACTCAACACTTAATTCAACTGCTTGTCGGCAGTTGCAGAAAGTTGAAAAACATTTAAAGAGTTTAACCTCTACTTTTTATTATTAGGCTTTTTTATTCGTTGGGGAATTTGGAACAGTATTTGAACACATGTACAAATCCAAACTAAAACATAATTTTATTTAACGTACGAGCAAAGCCGAAAACCAAAAACTCTCACCAAGTCTCAAAAATGCTTCTCGGTTAAGGATGCAAAAGGTATAGCCCTTCATTAAGAATCTTAAGAAATCATTTACAGATCAACTGTCTCTTGAAGCTCTTACTAGCGAAAATCTATAGTCGCGAAAACTTATTTATGTGAAAAACGTATCGCTTAATAAGAAGCGCCACTACGAAAAAATATTATACTCTCATATTTCAGCTGAATTTTATTGATTCAATTGAACTGATTCTCTATTTTCAACTCTCTGTGTTATTTTTCCTAAATCCTATTTTAATAAATTTCATTTTGCACAACATTTGTATCCTTCCAAAGTCTAAGCCCAACAAATAACAAAATTGTTATATTTATTTTCAGATACTAAAAAGTTGTAAACACGACTTGAGTCATTCGAAGATCACGTGATTATCAGACCGCTGGATTCGCTAGCCAACATGGATCCCGACTGTTTTGCAATGTCTTCTTATCAGTTTGTTAATTCGCTCGCTTCTTGTTACCCGCAACAAATGAATCCGCAGCAAAATCATGCAGGGAATCCCAGTGGAGGTACCAATGCTGCCACTAGCAATGGAGGTCCAGGTGCGGGCGGTGGAGGCGGTTCTGGCGGGCAAGGCAACTCAGGTCCTGGCACTCCCGGTGGCAACGATTATTTTCCAACTGCTGCCGCCTATTCACCAAACCTGTACCCCAACACACCGCAAGCGCATTACGCCAACCAAACGGCCTATAGCTTAGGCGGAGGTGGTGGCGGCGGCCAACAGAATCCCGATATGGTGGATTACACTCAATTGCAGCCGCAACGACTACTCCTACAACAACAACAACATGCACATGCGACGGCGCAACATGCCGCTCAACAACAACAACAACCGCATCCGCAACAACACCCGCAACAGCAACCAACACCACAACAGACCAACATTAGTTGTAAATACTCCAATGAACCCTCAACGCCAACCGGCAACAATAACAACACTAACGCCAGCAACAACAATACTAACACACAATCTCTAGCCAGTCCACAAGATCTGTCAACGCGAGAAATCTCACCGAAACTGTCACCCACCTCAGTAGTGGAGAGTGTGGCAAGGTCGCTGAACAAAGGCGTACTGGGTGGCAATCTAGCAGTGGCGGCAGCTGCAGCTAATATAACAAACAATCATAGCGGGGGTGGTGGTGGGGTCGGTAATACTGGCGTGAATGTCAACGTCAATGTAAACGTGCCAATGCACAGTCCTGGTGGTGGTGACTCCGATTCGGAAAGTGATAGCGGTAACGAGGCTGGCAGTAGTCAGAATAGTGGCAATTGCAAGAAGAATCCGCCACAGATCTATCCGTGGATGAAAAGGGTACATTTAGGACAAAGTAAGTTTGCCACATAGTTATTAAAATCAAGTATTTTGTGTTTGTATGCTTTACCAATACTTCTCTTCTAAAATCAGTCTCCATTAAAGTGAAGCCATTCTATGAATTAATAGTATATTTCAAAATACTCGAAGTTTATACAAAAAAATGTGTACAGACAAATTAGTTTGTTGAAATGTAGAGTTGTCGCAACTATCTAACCAGCTCATATGTCCGCGCCACCTTCGCACCAGTTTGTCTGCAATGCTCAGACGCAATAAATCAGGAAACGTAGGTATAACTAGAAATTTTGTCCAATACTTAGTTCGATTTTTAAACAGGCCTGTGAAAAAAGTGAAAAGAGAACATCACTATCCTCCAGCTAGTAAACTTTCAACGCGGCATTATGTCAAAACAAATAAACAATACATTCATAGCACTTTCACTCTCCCGCACTCCCAGCACCTTGCTACTGTGCGGTGAAGTGTCAAGCGACATGTTGCCAGAAAGCTCCTCTCCCCCGACATGCTCCTTATACCTCTACCAGGTACGCCGAGCTAACACTTATGGACACGCACACGCACACCTTCTGAGTTTTCCAGATTTCTGAGTGCTCGCCTGCGTGCGACTAACTTCTCCTGATTGCAGCGTGTGCGCTCCAACACGCTCTTACCAATCATTATAGAATTGGAATTCTGCTGGTACAGCTTAATGGGAGTAGTACCCAAGGGATACACCCTTACATTCTCCATAGTAAATATGTTTTATTTTAGTCTTAAAATATAAAGGCAATCGAAAAAACGTGTGCGTGAATTGTGAACGAAAAAAATGATCAACAATTTTTCTTCGTGTCAGTCGACGCTTAGCAATTCGTCCCACTCTTCTTTGGATGAGGTTCTCGTCTGTTTTGTGTTAGCTGGTTGACTCGCTTATAGCTGGAGCACAGCTGCTGACTGGAAGGTAACAAATGCATGACCCATTGACAGACAGAGGGACAGGCATACACACTCGTAAACATAATTGAAAGTGGATGCATGTATAGAGCAAGTATTTAGTTGGCGCAAATCCTAGACAGATAGACTCAGAATTGGTAATAATTTTCTTCCATCTTATGTAGGCATCCGATTTTGTGGTGGCTTATTACGAAAGTTGGAAACATGTGGACATAGGTTCATGTGCATGTGTACCTACATATGTAAATATAAACATACAAATAAATAATAAAACTGAAGTACCAACGTCTTCACCAGCGATTTCAGCACAAAGCCCCTAAGCAATGCCTGAGTGCATAAACAATTATCGTGAATAATCTGAAATCATTTGGTTTATTAATACAGCGCAAAGAAATTAGAGCTCTTTACTTCCTTCAAATTTAAAATAAGAAATCTTCTATTTAGAAAATTTTACTTTATTTTTATTCTTGAACATACAGGGTGGCGCACGAATCGTGCTACAAAAACAAAACGTAATAACTTTTTTTCTAATCAATGTATTTAACTTTTTGTTTTTTTATTGTATAGATAATTCAATTTTATTTTATGTAACTAATTAGTTTTGAAAATAATAGAACGTAAATGACCTCCATGCTCATTCACGCATATGCGACACCTGATGAGAAAATTGTTCATTGCGCACTGAAGGGTTGAAGTCGGGATCGCCTCAATTATTGTTGTGATGGACTGCTTCAATTCAGTCAAATTACTTGGTTTTGCTTTATACACCTCTTGTTTGAGATAACCCCATAAAAAAAAATCTGGTGCAGTGAGGTCAGGTGACCTTGGGGGCCAGCGGAAAGTGGAATTTCTGGATATCAATTTATTTCTAAATTTTCGTTGGAGCTCCTCCATAACCGGTCTGGCTATATGTGCAGTTGCTCCATCTTGCTGGAACCAAATGCTGTTAAAAGGGATACGTCTTCGCCGCAGTTCTGGATAAAAAAACTCCTTCAACATGTTTAAATAACGGTCCCCATTTACAGTCGCTGTTACACCGTTTTCTTCGAAGAAGTATGGCCCGACAATGCACCTTGATGAAACTGCGCACCACACTGTGACTCGTTCTGGGTGCAGTTCCATCTCATGGAGTATTTGCGGATTTGATTGACTCCATATACGGCAATTTTGCTTGTTTACATTGCCCTTTAGATCAAAATGGGCCTCATCAGACATAAACAAGCAATTTATGAAGTTGTTGTCTTCTTCGGCCATTTCAATAATTTTTTGGCAAAATTCCAGGCGAATAGGTAAATCCAGAGGGTTTAATTTGCTTGTGATTTGAACTTTGTACGGAAACAAGTTTAAGTCATCATGAACTATCCGCTGCAATGACCGTCTGCTAACTCCAATTTGCGCCGACAAGTTACGAGTCGAAACTCTTGGATTTGCCTGAATTGACGATGCTACAGCCGCGATTGTGGCTTCGACCCGAACATGGGGATCTCGATGGTACGGTCTGCGTGCGATGCTTCCAGATTCAGCAAACATGTTCACCAGCCTCATAATGGTCCATCTGCTCGGGGGAGTGCCGCCAAACTCCCGCCTAAATTCCCTTTGGACGGAAATGATGGACTGCAAAGCATGGTACCGCTGCACTATCCAAATCCTCTTTTTGGTATCCCAAGCCTCCATTTTCTGTAAATCTAAATACTAATCTGCAAAATAAAAAAAAACAAAGCCGATTACTCACACAGAAAAAAGTTATTACGTTTTGTTTTTGTAGCACGATTCGTGCGCCACCCTGTACCTGTAGTCTCATTTTAGCTTGTCATTTTTTATCAAATGTTTCTGCAATTTTTAATGCCTCCAAATAGTACGATTTCTTGAGGGGCTCAAAACAGGTGTTTATTTACTCGATGGTGTCTTAATTCAGATAGTAATTCGAAATATTTATCATCGCAGGATTTTCGGAATCCCGTTTGTGCTACCCGGGGTTCCGGGATTTACATATTCATTACTTGGCAACAACTTAGCTCGAAAAAAATTGCATTAATATTGTTTGAGCAGCCTCCTACTATATAATAAATAATAAATAAATGGGTTTTAAATATTTATTTATTTTATCTTAAATATTTTTTTATATTATCTTTATTTAAAGTGAAAATTATTTCAAAACAAAAGGCAAAAGTTCAATTTGTATACATTTTATAATATTGTAATTAGCGTGTTTATATTAGTAAAGTATAACAACTTAAGGACATTCGAAAGCAGATCGATGCGAAGAAACTGAAAAAAGTAAACAGATGTGCCTATTTTCTGGTTGAACGTAGCTCATATATTTTTAATCTTGTACAATTTAGGCGAAATAAGCAGAAAATAATGGGACTTAATACATATTCGTTTCAAACGAAAACTTTCAAACGTATCCATATTTCCTGAGAAGCCAAAGTCAGTGTTGTTTTTTCCCTCCATTTCCTATTATTCGTAAGAAATTACAAAATTCCAAAAATCGCGAAATCTCGAATTAGCTAATTCATACAATTTTGAGCGGATGCATTGTATTACGGAACGACAAAGGAGAAGGAGCACAGAAAGAAGAAGCACTAATTCTGATATTACGTTTTCTTATGAGAAGTTGGTTTATCAAAAGAGGTTTAAGAAGCCGTATCTGCAGAAGGAAAGCTTTTTCTCTCTTTCAGAACAAAAGCGTAAAAATTAACGCAAAATATTACTTGGAAGAAGTGGTTGTTGAACATTTTTCCCACACACGTGCAGGCTGTTTGGAAATGATTATCATAAAGCAGAAATTCTTCAGTGCTGGTGGAGGGACAATCTGTTTTGTTTTTATTTCAGCGAGTGAGTGCATCTGAATCTTATGAACTTCTGCATATGGAAAAAAATAACGAATATCAGAAACACGAAGCTGGACCAATTTAAGCGCTGCAAAGCTTTTATCAACAAGGAAAGACGAAAACTTTGAATTTAAACATGCGCAATGCAAGCTATCAATAAAATAAGTTCTTTGCAAAAATTTTATATACAATAAGGTGCTGAGAATTCAAGTTTGGTGCGACAGTTATTACAGTTCACGCGTATATCGTTTCAAAGTCGCGGATGTGAATGACTTCGCGCGCAACCTGTCACCATGATATCGTTTGCCGAAAGAGCCACCTTGGCCTAATTCGGTTTCATTGAACTCTCGACTATTCCTTAATCGCTGGAGTATTGTGAGGAATCTATGCTTTGGTTACGAAATGTGACAAAAACTATTTCAGATTGAAACTTGTCAAACATTCCATTGAGGTAATTACTTCTGAGCAAATGAGAGAAAACATTTTTTCTAATAACGCTAATAACCCTCGGCAGGCAATGGCCTGACTTCTGAATGTATTTCTGCCATGAAAAAGTTCCTCATAAAAAGCCATCTGCCGTTGGGAGCCGGCTTGAAACTCTAGGTCCCTCAATTTGTGAAACAACATCACGATGCACGCCACAAATAGGAGGAGGAGCTCGGTCAAACACCAAAAAAAAGGTGTAAGCGCCAATTATATATATATTATATAGCTCCGAATTTGTGCTGAATGAGCACAAAAAATTAATTAGGTCTCTTAATGAAATTAATAGAATTTTTGTTAATGTCGACCTCGTCCTTCCTAGTCGGTTTCGTCCTTCCTAGATCTCCTGATTTGTATCTAAGCTGGAATCAAATTACTTAAAGTAATTTTGTACCTCTAGACTTTTGTACCATAGACTTAATAAATTAAATGATATCAAAATTATTCGACAGATCAGTCAAAGACGTACGGAGTTTTTTTACATATTCCCCTAAGCACCGTGAAATGCATGGAAAGGAACAGAATATTGCCGTAATTTGTTCAAGCACTCAGGTAATATCTTACCTAGGGAGAGGACTTAAAGGTTGGGAATAGACTGGTAAGGAAAGAGTTAATTGATCCTCTGCCAACTTTCTGTTTTTTTTTAAGAAACCTAGCAGTGTACAAAATGTACAAAGTGGATCGTTGCTGACGTGCCTATGGTGCTTCTCTGTCTGAGAAATAATTTTGACAGAAGGAAATTGCCAGGCCTGTGCAGGATGCAACACTTGGATGTTTTGCAGGTGCCAGTACTGCACCAACGGTTCTCATGAGATTAAATTTTCCAGAGAACCGCAGTTCTCAAATTTATCAGCCAGTTCGTCGCCTTAACGACCGTAGTATCCCAACACTCACATAAGTTCAAGTTCATTCCACCTGGAACCGGCATTCAGCCTCACCTTATACTTTTGGACTATGTATGGAGAAGATATATAGGTATATATATATATGGAGAAGAGGTAGCAGCTTTAAGGCCAATGAAGCAGTTTAGCTGTCACTGCGTGCCCTGAGTTTATGTTCTCACCACCTTTCGCCAATCAACCAGCCTGCTACTTTAAGTATTACAAAAACTTGGAATTGAAAGGCCGTTGTTATTATACCAAGACCATCTCAAAAGAATACAGTCGACACTTCGTTTTATTTGCCTTGAGTTGGTAAGTCCAGAGATAGGAAATGCAACAAAGTATTAAAAGTCGAACATGACGTAACACTCAAAACCCCATAATGTCACTCCTTCGTTTAGTTTTTATCAGCAAGCAGTTCTATACGTGTCCTTTTGTAGTGTTTCCTCGTTTTTAGTCGTGTAAGTAATATTGCCGAAATCTTCGTTTAGGCCAAAAAATAAATATTCCTAGATTGCATGCCAAAGAAAAAGTAGCTGTTGCGTATAATAATTAAAATGAAGTAAATGCTGGTGGACGGCATTAAAGTCTTCAAGTAGAAAAAAAGGAAAGCGGTGTGTAATGTTCGGCGATGCGATTACGAGCGAGTTACTTAACAGTAAGTTTAATTCATTTATCGGTAAATTTAAATACACAAATATGACTATTGGTCAAGGCCTTCAACATCACGCCCGGCCTGCAGCGCTGGCACATTGTTCCATTATTTTTTGTGATTGGTTCGGCAAGTCCCTAATGCGGTGGCGTTGCGACTTTGAAGACCTTGCTACGAATTATAGGGCGGCTGGTAATCCATCCCGTCAGTGTGTTCAACGAAGACTGGTGCAGTGGTAGCAGCTGGCTAGGGAGTCACAAGCGCTGGTGAGTGGGATTTGGCCAGACAGTTGCCACAATACTTTTCTAATTAGGCCGATTCATGCCTCTCATCCAGTGTCATCACAAAAATGGCGTGGCAGTATCACAAAGCATGAGGGCGACATCACAGACGGCATTTGTTGTGCTCCATAGAGTCGTTGCATGTCCTATGGGTGAACAAATTAATTAGAACAATAACTTTGCTAGTTATTCATTTTTTAAGTTCTTATCTGTCGTTTTACCATCCATTCCATATCCTGTTCTAATTCCCTTAAGCTTATAAAAGAATTTACTTATGTGATTGTTTGCACAAATACCACTCACTTCAATAATTTTATTAAAGTTTTTCGAAAATTCAATTAGCAAATCAAAAAATGATCTATTGCTTCTGCAGTGATCGGTAATTATATTGTCATTTGTAATATCAAATTGCTAACTAAATGACTACCATAAATTATTCAAAATAATTAATTAAAGTTTAATTAGCTTTAAGTACACAAAAAGTACTCACAAAGGATCCAAATAACAAAAAAGCGCTGCATCCAAAGATTTTCAATTTTCCGCAGCTAAAAAGATTACAAATGGATTTCGTGCTCCACAATCAGATACCAACAAGGCAAGAAGCCAAGAAGCCAAGAAACTACACTGAAGCACAAAACGAATGCGTCCCAACAACACAGAGTAGCAAAAAGCGCTAAAACATGAACACGCTCACACAAAAGTACCTGCACTCACACGAATTATGCACTTATAAATGGATGTTCTTTTAAATATACTTGCATATACTTACAAACATTTAGTCGGCGCATGTATTTACACACTTCATGTAAATATATTAATACCAAAGAATAGCAAAGTAATTATTAGAAAATTGCATTATTTGAAGCGATAAAACTGGTGCATTCCCTTGCTTTACATTGGCTACAACCAGTATACTGATGCACTTTGATAGACGTGCATACTCGTACATACAAGAGTATTTTAATTTATAAGCAGACGCAAGCATCCACACCAGAAAATGAGCAACTAATTGTAGATGCTTCGAAATTCATTGTGCTGTTTAACTCGCATTTCATTGCGGTCTACATATTATGATGGAAAGTAATTAAATACCATCGAAGCATGAAAAGTGGTCATGTACGAGTACAGTTCGCAGTCGTCGCTCATTCATACCATTTTTTCATTTCTTACGGCCATGCCAAGAGTAGCAACACAGCCCTCGGCTATTCACTCGCACTTTTAAAACTGCATTTTAATTAATTTTAAAGTCACAAATTATTCGTCCATTTTTTAGTCCAATTCATTTGTTTGCACTCTTTTCTACCCTTTGGAAGGGAGCCCAACAAACAACCATTTAAATTTTTAAGTAATTATGCAAACAGTAAATGCAAAACGTTCAAAATTATGTTCATACATATGTATGTATGTAGTAGTATGTTCAAGAAATACAGTGTTTTGAACATAAAATTCACCCAACTTCGTTATAAAATTAAAATTATTATTCGCAGCATTCGCCAGTTGCTGTTGCCAAGCAATGTTGACAGACAAGGATAAATAAGGGTTTCCACTTCATTGCTTTTCTATTGTTGTTGCTGTTACAGATAATGGGATCATTGGCAGAGCTATTGAAAGATCTCGTGCACCACACATTGATTGGCTTTTTGCAAAGTTGCCATCAACAGAAACAACAGCAACGACGACAGCTCGAGCAACGCCAACAAGCCGCTATGTATGTCCATTGTTGACAGCAGCAACAACACTGCCAACAGTGAAAACATTAACATTAACACAGCACAACATGTGCATTGCTGCCATGGCGATTTTCTCATCACCGCTAATATTGTTTGCTGTTGTTATTGCATGAATTTTATTTTTGCTTGTGTACTCGTATAACATTTTCAACAGCTGCTTAAAATTTCATTTTAGTTATGTGCTTTGTTACAAAATCGTCAAAGAACTTTGAGTTGGCTCAAAGGCAAATATGTTGAAAACTAAAATTCTTGAAAAGACACTGTATTTGTATTAAATACTTCTTAAAAACTATGTTGCCGGTATTTAGTGCAAAATATGTAGTACGAGTATACGTAACTTTTCCCACATAACATCATAACAACCTAACGAAATCGAGATAGAAAGTACCACGCGAGCCTATGTATGTTTGTCTATCCGTCGCACAGTGTAGTGTGACGTCCCCATATAAGCGACGGCCAAAACTAATTTAGGAAAAAATAAGGATAAAATATGGACAGTTCCACTACTTAGGACTGTTAGCGGTAGGCCAGTCACCAACCTTGGCAGTAATTTACCAATTGGGGCACTTGATAATTTACTAAGCTTCAACTCCAGAATGTCAGTTGTGAAGATGTTAAGGGAAAATTAATCACCAATTTTATTTTTGAATAACTGAATAATAAAATAAATACTAAATAAATAAAAAAAAGGAATTGAGGGATGGGATCTTTATTTTGACCTGTGCGCGCTTCACTGCTTGTCTGTTTGTATACTGCACCCGTTTAGTTCATACGTGTCAAATAAGATTGACTTAGAATACGGCGCCATTTGCGAAAATTAAAAATCTTCCGATAGGGTGATTAATTTTTGTACCTATATGACCTTTGAGCTTTTTATAAGCGCTCGTATTTAGTCTTAATTAGCAACTTTGTAAATTCTCCTACAAAAATAAAGGCTGTTAATATAATTTGATATATTTTACATAAATTTCAATTGATTTACATAAATTAACAATGCGGCTTTTGCAAGTGGAGTCTTTGGAATGCTACCTCAATTACTAATCATTATTGCTATTTTCGGTAACAAATTTCACATCAGAATGGAAGTGTCGAAGCGTGCGCCTCGAAAAAGAAGTGAAGAGAAAAGCAGTTTCTTCAAATGAAGAAAATATAGCAACACTGATAGTGAGCGAAGCAAGGAATATTTACTTAAGGGGTAACACCACTGTACACGCGTAAAATAAACACGATTTTTAAAGAATTTTTTTGTATAGAAGGAAAGGGGAAACAATCACTCTGATTTGGGAAGTTATTACTTATATACTAAAATACAAAACTACAAAGTTTGATCGAAAAATTTTACAAAATGGCGGTATTGGAGACATTTTTGTAATGTGGTTTCTCTTGAAGGAGCTCCGCGGCACGCAGCACAGAGGGTGCAAATTTTAATCTGGAACAAAGAAACATTTTTTTTTCTTAATCTAGATAAGAATAGCTAGAGAAACACGTAGGGGATTTAAAAAATATTTATTTTTGTGGAATTAGCAAGCATTTGAAGGAAAAAACTCTATTTTGGACTAAAAAAACGGCACTTAAATAATTATAACAATCGTTTAAATTAATCTATCGAAAATCCCCTACGCTCTTTTCTTAAGAAGGTTATTATACAGACGTAGTGAAAAACCTGATTAAAAATATTTAAAATTGTTTGAGTTATGCTGCGTGCCAATTTCAGAAAACGTGTTTTGAGAAAAACGTGTTTAAAGTTTGGAAATTTGGAGAAGTCGTTAGGTAGCAGTCACTAACGCTTGGTTAAAAGCTTAAAATATTTATGAAATAGACTTCGGTAACTTATAAAACTTTTTGTTCTGTATTTTAAAAGGTTCAAAGAATTTTTTAAGCTTATAAAAAAAAATCAATTTTTTGAAATTTCTACAGTGGTGTTACCCCTTAATATCAGTACAATCATTTCAATATTTCATTTCATTTTTTTTTTTTGTTTTTGTTATCACACTATTTCATTTTTGAAATTACTCAATCTGACTGGTCCGTTTGATATTGCGAAAGTCAAAAAGCCAACAAATTTGCGACTTGATGGAATTTCTTCTCTCTCTGTATTTCAATAAAACCAAAGCAAAATTTTTAAGCTAAGTGATTCAAATCCAGGGCTCGAATAAAGGATTTACCACTCAGTACATTCCACTCGCTCTACCATTCCCTGGTTGCTACTCGTTCTACGACTAAAGCCTTTAAAATAGTAAAAATAAAATATGGAATATTTTATGATAAAAAAAATCTTGAAGTCTTAAAATTTGTATACACAAATATATAATATAATCATGCATATCAAAGGAAAGAATGTTTAATCACATTTACAACAACAACAATATTTAATTAAATTTAAATAATTTAATCGGTCGAACATTTTTTGAAACGTAGTAATTTTTCGAAGATCTAATCTTTGACCGCTAATAGCACCTGTAATAAAATTTTGTTCGCCTGTAATAAATTTTTATATTATTACAATAGAGGCAATAAGCGGATCAATATCATATTTTTCCTCTTTTAGTTACAATATTTACAGACATTAATTTTAAATATTTTTTTACTAAAGCCCCTATTTTTAGCTACGAAGGCTCATATCTCGAAATTAGAGACTAAGTTCGAAAATCGGAAAAACTATGTTTTTACTTATGACTCAATCTTTAAAAAAAATTAGTTTAGTGCAATACCCAGAACAAAAGTCGGTTTTGCCGTATGTGTTATTGAGTTATTCTTTAATTGATTTTTCACACATTTCTTGTTCTACGTTTGCTTCTAAAATATGGTGTACAAATACAGGTGCGCAATTGCATATGTATATTAAGCAATTATTTTGCACTTTTTCACTTACAAATTATAATATAAAAGAAACTATGTAAATCATTTCAGCAGATAACCCCTTAACTGATTTATATACAGTATGTAAATATAAGTGCATAAAAGTATGCACACATACATATATATCTAATGAAAAATTCCACAACGTTTAGATGGGGTACAATTATACGCCATGTTGTGTCGCCATTAAATAAGTAATGCCTCCACATTTTCATGCGCGAGTGTGTGCAAAAAAATTAACGAAAATTATTGGTCTTTCATGTTTACTCAGAGCACTTAACCGACACGCTTGTGGGGCAGTTAAAACCAAATTCTCTAGTGGCAATGTTACAAGAACCGATTCAGGGTTCATGTTAGCAATTATGCAAATTTGCGACGACGAAGCTCGGTTGCCTCTCCGGGCTAATTTACAGTGCAATCAGCAATGTTTATATATGCAGCATTTAGATACGCCAGGTATCACCCTATGCTTGTTACTACCGTCTTGTTATTGACTGCAAGTGCCGTAGCTGGACATAGTCTCGAGAATCGCATTTTTGATGTTTACGGAATAATTCATTATAATTTCTGCGCTTGTTTGGACATTCACTTGTTTTTCCTTACTCCAATTAACCCTACTGTAGATACACTTCCTTAAATTAATCGAAGTTTTCAAGTCAATGCCATATCAAAATAAGCCATGTAGAGAATTCTTAATAGACTGGGTGCAAAAATTCGTTGTGAAATATTTGAAGAATTAAAAGGCATTAAATTTTGAAGCCTTTTTTCTTGTTTGCTTTTTTTTCTATTTTTCTAATGGTATTTGACATACTTGCTTAATATTTGCTGGTGTATGTAGCAAATACTTCTTTCTTTTATTTCAATATCTCAGCAAAGCAGAACTTCATTCAAATATTTTGTCATTTTTGTTTGGCTCGCTTCCAAATTTTTGCCAGCATTCACAAGTATGTCAAGACTGTCCCTCAACGCCAACACACCCAGACACTGCTGCCAGGTGGCGGTCACAACTGAGTGTTTATGTGACGTGAATACGTCAAACACTCATTAAATGCAACTCACTTGAATTAACGAAATAATGGCAAACACTAAATGGATGTAATGAACAATGGATTACATTAACACTCCCCCAGTTACTGGCAGTATAGCTGACTTACAGCTCGACTACAATAATGGCGCACGGACATTTCAGAGTCGCTCAAGGCAAATAGGCAAATTGTATCTACCCGAGAAACCCATCTCTATCATAATTAGTGGGACGCTATATAATTAGCGAAATATAGGAAAAGGATAAAAATATGTATGTATAGAAGAAGAAAACGCCAATTAAAGCTAAATATGTATTTCGAAATTTTTTTAAGAAAAGCGAGAAAGCGTATAAAAGTATATGTAGAGGAGTGATTGTAAATTGGACTCCTTGCCAAGTGCAGTCCTCGTCAATTTCCCTCTTCTTTTAATACAGCACCAGAGTGTTACTCCCAATACCTTTGAAATTCATGCTGCTGCTCCTGCTGATGCGTTTTTACGACATAAAGATTCATTTTCAATCTTTGTGGCTAATCTCAGTTATGTATTCTGCAACTTAGTTGCCAGCTAGCACCAACTCTCACCCGGCTAAACCAGTTTCGAAAGTTAATCATACAACGTTTGCACATAATTATATTTCAGTTATATAGTCCCTTAAAAACACGCACGTACATACATATGTGCAATAGTTCTCCTATACTGTTTTTACTTCCTTTGCGCACTCGATAATTCAAAGCCTACGGGTTAAGAAATTAATTGGGCTTTACTAACATGAACGTTGCACTGACTTACCAAGAGAGGAAAGTCAGTCAGTATAGTTTTCATTATACACATGTATGAACGTATGTTTGGTTAGGGTGGGTCAATTTGTGTGAAACGATTTTTCTCACCCTAGCAAATTCGGATTCTTAATATATTAATATATGTGACCTGGTCTACGAAAAGGTACCTTACGTGCGAAAACAAGTTTTCGAGAAAACAGCAGTTAAAGTTTAAACTTCTAAAAACCCTTGTAACTTTTTTAAATATTAATATTTTTCAATCCGGTTTGGCTCATTTTCTTCAGCATAGATCACAGTATCAATAAAATCACAGAAGCAGTGAAAAACATTTTTTTATATATAAATAAATAAGAAAAAGTTAATGCAAATCGCAGAAATCGTTTTAAAAAATAAGTTAGCTTTTGTACCGACATCAAAAAAGAAGTCTGCATCGAAGAAACGTGTGGCTGCATCATCAAAAAAAAAGTTGTCATCGGAAAAATGCATTGCTCCATTACTGATAAAAGAATTAGCACCAAAGAAACGAAAGGCAAAGGATAGTTTAGATGTTCTCAAACCTGACGCAGAAAAAAGTCCATCTTCTTTACAACCAATACGTAAAAAATCTTGAGAAAGACGGCGACGAAAAAAAAATATAAAAACTTGAAAAACGTAAATTTTTGTGCATAATATTTTATAGTAATGTTTTTTTATGTTAGAAGTCGATATATTTTCATTATTTTAGTTTTTAAATAGAATCAGTTTTTTTGTACTTGTACTATTCTTTCTCTTCACTCTGAAAAACCTTTTAATAAACTTGTCAAAAAATCAAAGACCCTAAAAATCCCCGACTAAAAAATTTCAAACGAATCCGATGAATTTTGAGTTTCGAAAACCATATTGGATCCATCATTTAGAATCTTTTAAATTTGATATTGGATTCGCAATTAGCGACACCAAAAACCCCTAAGTAACCAGTTTAGAAAGAATTCGATGCTTTTTTTAAATTTGTCCGCCATATTGGATCAGCTATTTTGATTTTTTTAAATCTCAGATTCGTAATCAGCGACCTCCAAAACCCCCGAGTGAAAAGTTTCAAACGGATCTGATGAATTTTTAAAAAATATGTCCGCCATATTGAATCCGCCATATTGAATTTCTGAAATCTGATATCGAATTCGTAATCAGCAACGCCAAAAACCCCCGTGTATTGAATTTTAAGAGGATCCGTTAAATTTTAAAAACATGTACGACATATTGGATCCGCCATTTTGATTTTAAATAATCTCACTTCATATTCATATTCAGTGACCTCGCAAACCCCCGAATAACAGTTTTTAAATATTTTAATTAACTTTTGATGTTGAAACAATGCCACAATTCGTGACAAAAATTTTGATGAATCCTTAAAAACCACCATTTACGAGTATAAAGTTATGAATACATTTTTTGTAACAAATTTTTTGAAAACAGACTTGAGTATCGTATTCATTACACCTCAGACTGTCCAGGAATGGTTCAGTTTCTAATTTGCACAAATTATTGTCTTCGTTATTCTAATTTATATCATGACAAAAAAATCAGGTATTTTTCGTATTTGTACTTTTCTTTTTTTTACTTTTAACAAACTTTTAAACAAATTATGACTTTCTGGTTTTCACCATTTTAAAGAGCCTTTCACACACTATTCGAATCAACAAAAAAGTGAAAAATGATTTTTTGACACGTAAGGTACCTTTTCATAGACCAGGTCACATATAATTAATTCGGAAATTGAGAGGCAATTAACATAGAAAGTAATTTGAAAGTAAAAAAAAATCTGAAAGCGAAACAATTGTAAAATAAGTTTAATGATTAAAAAAACGGTAAAAATAAGATTTTTAAATATTATAAAATTTAATTTTAAAGTTCTTTTCCAAGTTTTAGTTCGATTTACGTATGTAAAATATGAAAAAAAGCTCTATATAGTCAATTTTCCTATTACAATATTAACAAATTACATATACATAATTCGCTTTAAAACACAATCTTGCGATTCTTGAGATAAAAAATTTATATGAACATTAAACTCTTCGCACCGAAAAATCCTCAACACAAATTTGTATTAAAACACAAACAAATTATATTCCTAGGACTTAAGTAATTATCAATGCCAATATTAACTTAGCATTAACTAAAGATAGCTTTTTTGAAGTTTGGGGTGATCGAAATCTATTTTAGGCTATGCTCTAGTGGAATTTTTTTTTTCTGCTAGGAACGATATCGAAAAAAATTGACCTGCTCTAATGAATATGCATTTGATTTGTGCATTTCATTTGACTGTTGTAGCAATTTCTTCCTCAAAGTTGACCAAAAGGTAATCCACCAGTTGTGTATAATTAAGAGAATCCATTTTCCTGACACCCGTTACCTCTCCTCACCATGAGCGAGTCCCCACCGAAATTATGCCACAAGCGTACTATTATTGAATTATTTTTAGAGCACCAATACCTGTGCCCACCATCCGGCCCCACGATTGTTTTTATTTCTGATTTCAAAATTTTGTATTTTTTTGCCAATCGGAGCTGGACTAATTTGTGTCTGTCACTCATTTTACATCTACTCCCAAGCCCATTTCCTCAATTACTTCCATCGAACACATATTATGCTTAACAGCCAGTATTTTTATCTCCGACTTTGCTCTATCATTAACCAGCGACGTCCTTTCCGTTTGGAACAGTACAGGTTAAAAGACTATACAAGGAAACAAAACAAGGTGCACACTCTTGAGTTTAAAAATTTTTCGTCTCGAGAAGAAACTCTTTTTTGGTGCAAGTACCCCGTTCTTAGTTACAGCTATGCTGGACGTACCAAGTTAATGTCAGAAAATTAACAACTAAAAAATTATGTTTTTCAAATCGACATAATTTTTTTAAATATATTTCCTGTTTATTTATATTTATTTGGCACAAAATTCGGAAAAAATGAAAAAACAAATTAATTTGGACATATGAAAAGTGTAGGTAAGTGTATTTTTGGAAAGTTTAACCGCAAAGGAAATTTATGAATATTTAAATTGGAATCTTGTTAAAATAAGTACATAATATTGATGTTCATGGAGACTATTCTGAATAGTAAAGTATATTTCAACCATAAAATTGTGTTTTATCGAACCGCAAATCTTATTGAACAACCGTAAAATACATATAAACCATAAGTTCTCAGTCCAATCAATTTTATCATATACCTTGAAGTAATCACGTTATTTTGGTCCTTTGATCCTCTCCCATGCTTATTTAAAAAAAGATGCGGAATAACTTTTTTTTTAATAGCAACTACAAGTTTTGTCTTCTTTTCCTGCTTTTTCGATATAAGATTCTATCGAGGCCACCATGAAAGTAGGTGGTGTTACCAATGTAGATAGCTTTAGACTTGGTTAATGTACAGAATAACGCTTTAAAAGAATATTAGTGTCTTATCATAGTCATTCTATTGTAAGGTTTATGGGTCTGAGCGGGTTAGTCGTTGTGGGTTAGCGATACCGGACACCGCTGGCAAGGCCATGTCATCCGAACGAATAAAAACTATCTAACGCACAAAAGAATGTTGACTGTAGCAGAGGAAGAGAAATACCCCCTACATTGGAAAACTTACTTGCAGAAGGACTTGTCCTCAATTGAAGTTTCTAATTGAAATGGGGTTACCCAATTTACATATTACATAGAAGGGGAAAATAATTCAAGGCTTTACAAAAGAGCTTCAAATAATATTCCAACAAATTAATAAGTATTTTCCCCTTATGAACTTTTCAATGCTGTAATTTCTACAACTACCTATCCTCAATCATATTTATCAATATGCCAAGTACGTCTTTCCGACTTGCACCTTTATACGTACCACGTACATATTTTTTACATTCAACTGTGTTTGCGTCATTAATAGCTTCAAAAGCCTTGAAATTTATAACAACCAACACCGTAAGGAATTTAATGTTCTCGCGCCGCGCCGTTAGTGGAAGACCACAATGTACTCTCAAATATAGTGAAAATGATGCATTGCTCTGTGAAATGGGCACGCGAGAATAGAAAATACGAAGATTCTATAAGCAAAATAATAACAATCGTTATGATTAAATGTAGCAATTTGGAAAGTCGTGTTTCGAGTTAATGAAAATGTAATTGGGTACCTGTGGCAGCAGTCCGCCAACCGCCCATCGGCAAAGCGGCCAAACAGCTAACAGGCTGTCCACTCAACCAATCCGCCAAATAGTCAGCGTCCATTGCCACATCGACACAGGTATTGCAACTGAACCTCAACTTCCCTTTATTACTTATACAAATACGTAGCTCGCAGCTTTGGCGGATGAGAGATGTAAAAGAAAATGGTGAACAACAAAAGGGAAAAAGAAATGTGTTTCAAGATTTTTCAATAGGCGCGAGGAACATCATGCAGGTTTCTAATGCAGAAATTTGTTAGTTTGCGTATGTTTTACTGGGTGCGTGCTATATCACTTTAATTAAAGCTAGTTCACTTACATCCTATTAAGTTTCCCCAACTATTGGTAACCAGATGCGGTAGAATCTCTACTTCAACTTGTGATGGAAAGAAGTAAGAATTATAAGCAGGCGAAAGCTGGAACTGAAGCGCCATGGCTTAGTATCTGTTGCATATATCTAACTACAGTTATTGAGTGTAGATAAACGAGCTTCAAATGAAATTATTTACTTTCACTTTACAGATTAGTGAAAATATTAAAAAAAAAATAGGTCTTTGCTAACAACCAATAAGCTGGTATTGCATGGTATATGTCTATGAAGGATGCGAATTCACCAATACTTCCATAAAAGTGAAACACAAATTCAAATATCACCCAAACTTAGAAGAGCTATCTGACAATGGCGCCACTGCTGCGGCTGATGACGTGCACCCGTTGAAAGATATGACATACGTTTCCACGCTTAAATATGTGTACATATGAATAGGGTGGTTCATACAGTGGTTTCTTTTTGAAAATTCCAAACAATTAACAAAACTAAATTTGCTTTGGTATAGTATTGAGAGCAAACATTCCCACTATTCACGAAATACGAAAGAGAAATCATGCTGTCTCGACTGGCTTCATAGTAGCGCATCCTGTTAACCCAGTTAGCCTGCTCTACATATATTCGCCTTAAGGATCTGTATGATCAATGTTATGAGTCATTCATGGCACCCCACTAGAAGTCAAACGGTGTCAAACTGCAGCTCTGAGGTGGTTCATCGACAACACCGAGACGTTGATAAAACAATGACTGAACTTGGCGCAAAAAAAATTGATTCTGGCAAGACGGTCCATTCTGCCGAAACCAAACATTGTCCAAATCTATGCTCTTAATTTTCGGTTACAATAAGACCTTTCACAAGAGTCTGTAATGCTCACCGTTGTCCGAAATGGAGGTTCCATCAGCTGTTTCAAAGGAGAATGGCCTCTATTCCAAAATTCGCACCGAACTATCACACACGGAAGATGCATTTGCCTCTCGACCATCACATACGGGGTTTCATATAGCCAGATGCGGCAATTTTGCTTGTTAATATTCTTATTTCCCATAAGCGCCTAGTTTGAGCTAAACTACAATAAATTGACTTTGGAAATAAGACTGCAATATTTCATATGATACTGACTTTCTGTCCAGATCTCTAGCGAGAAAGAGCTGTCACTGTCAAAATAATACATGATTAAAACAAAACATTTGGCACACCACCCTGTATTTATGTGCTTTAAGAACATTTGCGATAATACTTATGAATATGTAAAATACGCGCAAGTAAACAAAACAGAAAAAATACCTATGAAATGAAATTCTACTTTGATTTTCGAGACTAGATGGCACAGTTTCTCTATCGACGCCTCTCCCCTCGAAAGTTAGGTTGTGCTTTCGAAATGAAAGATTTGTAATACTAAAATTGCTTATATTTATTTCGATGTACTCGTATGGTGGATTTGTTTACTGCACAGCCGTAATCTATATACAAACGCTTGTGAGCGTGTGAAAAGCTTGCTGTAGGCGATGGATGTGCTCGTAAAAAATTCAATTGCAAATAAAGTAATTGCAGTGTAAATGACGAAGAAATGTCAGCAATAAATTCCACTAAGTGTCAGTGAAACGCTGAATGGGAATTTATCAAATCAAAGTGACAATCGCCTCTGTGCTGCAAAGGACGACCCATTCGGAGTGAGCTCAAGCTATACATAAGTTTCTCTAAATGTGTTTGTGACCCGGGCTGCACAAATTGATGTGTCGGAATTATGCTTGGAATTTTAATCACAAACTGACCTCAAAAATACGAAAAAAGAACATTCAAACTTGTTAATAGCAGCGCTGCAGCCAACAATTTTATACGTACCTATACTAATGCCAAGTTTTGAGAAACTGCTAAGCAGACAAGACAGGCGAAACGTGCGTTCATAGCACCTTGAATGTGAGCAGAAACCATCTCAAATTGGTAACAAATCGTGAATTATTAACAAGCAAGAGAAGGTAGCTAGCAACGGATACCCACGAGCTTCTTAATCCTATATATATTTGATGCATATTTGTACGTATGTATGCGTAAGCTTTATCGTGTATATAAGTATACCCTGCAGAGAAAGGCCAAACTAGTGTAGAAACACTCTAGTTCAAATATATACTAGTATTTAATGCAATAGAAGAAATCGTACTAGTTCGGCATAGACTAGAATATTACTCATATCAGTAGTAAAATTATCAATTAGTCTGTAAATTAGTTGGTTTTTTAGATAAGAATCTGTAAGACTCGTCGTGTAAGTTTGAACCAATTTTTGAATATTTAACTAGTTATTGCACTGCTTATTTAATTACAAGAAAAAACAAGTTCTGTGCTATACATACTTTTAATATAAAATGGAGTATTCAAAAAGTTGTAAATGAATAGAGGCATGTTTTCATTTACATTTCAACTGGTCTAAAACTATTGTTTTACAAAAAATATTGGCTCGTAGGAACTGGTATTTGCTCGAACAATTGACATTTCATAGGTCATGGACGCGTTAAAAACACCACTTGCTAACATGGAAAAAAGATAACTGGTTGAACGGAAAAGTGAACTGATAGTATTCTAGTTCCCAACTAGTATTTTTCCCTGCAGGGTATTCCAAAGTGCATATGTGTGTACATTTGTAAGTACGAATACCCGAAAACTGATGTTAGAGTGGTTGCTACAATGTAAATGCGGTCACTTTCCTATTACACGCACTAACAACAGCCGCAAATGCTGCACACGAATCTCGTATTGAACCCTTACCTATTTTATGACCTGTTCAATACAAATGTACTACGATTATACGTGAGTGCAGAAAAATGCACCCAAATTATGTCTGCTTTCCCCTTACATTTGGATTATAACAACATAGAGTTTACGGCTAACACTTAGTCGGGAGCTGAAATCGTTATCGATATTGTTATTGAAAGTAAGTATTGTGTTAAAAATGAACGGTGTTTTTGAAAACTTCTTAATTTCTTAAATTTGGTTAATAATATTTTTCGACCTTTTTTTCTAATTTCGACTCAAATACCTCAAGCTATCAAGATATTGTATCTACCGACATAGTTTAGCCTGGATTTACAATACTCAACTACCCTTGAAGTAGTTGGAGGGCTGTCTAAGGCCATGAGCGGAGCTTTGCTGTCGCTGCAAACACATACAGATCTGTCTCTTCACCAGTTTTCCACAACAAAGTTCATCGCTTCTTGAACTTACACAAAAAAAATCTATTACGCAAACGGTTGTGAATATTGTTTTGACTCTTAGAAGAAGAAAAGATCATTCAAAACTATTTATTAAAGTTATTTCGCGAGATCACAGCAGTAGGTAAACTTAGTTAACAAAATAAAAAATAAATAAATAAAAAGTAATTTGCTACCCCCACATATCAAGTACATAAACCTTTTGGCTTATGCAACTAATATTCTTCAAAATAGGACCCTTGAGCGTCAATACACCGCTGGTAGCGGTCCTTCCACTGCAGGAAACATTTTTTAAACTCATCCGCCGAAATCCCGTTCAATTCGGCTGTCACAGTTTTTTGGATCGACTCGATGGAATCGAAACGCCGCCCCTTCAGCTTTCTTTACAGGCGCGGGAACAAGGGACAGGTCTGGGCTGTAGGGAAGGTAGGGAAGCACCGGAACCCCCATCTTGGCCAATGCAGAGGTGCAGTCGGGCCGAACCCGGGCGACGCGGTTTTTCAGCCGAAGGAGCACTTCTTTTCACGTAGACTACCACGACGGTCAATGTTCAAAAATTCACAAACCCGGTCCACATCTTCGTCTGTTTGCGACGTCGAAGGCCTTCCAGATCGCTGTTCGTCTTCGACGTTCTCCCGGCCTTCCTTGAACGACTTGAGCCACCGTTTTACCAGGGCACTCCCCGTAAGCCTCCCCGATCATTTTCCCCCACCAGCCGATTCGGTTGATCGCTTGGCAGACGCTCCGCGCGGAAAGGCTCATTACTTTTCAATCAAACCCTGTATATCATACATACATATATATTTGCCTACATACATATTAAAAAGGAAACTTGTATTTAATTCGATATCGTTGTTTTTTACTTTTGTGTGTATTTTGCAGCGTTTTTTATCAAGTTTTTAATTCAGCTTTTTAAACGGTTCAACATCTCTACGTATGTTGAAATGGTTTGATAGAAACAACTGAATAATTCCAATATTTCTTTAGACAGTTTAATCTAACCAGAATATCTACAGTTGCCTATGTACAAATGCCTGCTTTTATACACAATTTTTGTTTTGTAGGTCAGCTCCTTCATTAAGATGGCGGTATATAGTAAGTAACGGATTCTTAAATCATCTGCTTTTCCCCCATTCAGCTATCCTTATAGTACATAAATTTATTTCCGAAAACTATTAAGTGATTTAAGTAATTTTATTGTTTCAATGTAAGCAAATTCCACAACAACAAAGAATTTATTTAGTATTTTTTGAGGTATTCTTTTAATTTGTAATCTCTAAACAGCACTAAATCAAACTAATCAACAATAATAAACATTCAATTTTAGCAAAGTTGTTTCATTTGATTTATGATCTGATTTACAACAAAGCCTTAAAATTTACACCTACAATATTTCGCTTTACGTACCTCACCAGGAAACTTCAGTGTTGGAAAATAACTGTCAAAGTTTCGTGGTAATTTTGGGACTTACTCAAACAACCCCTGCAGAGGATGAGCTCTACCACCAAGCAAGAATATTATAGGGGTAGAAAAGGTGTATAAGATTTGATGAAAGACTTGTAACGAAGATACCACTTAATGAGTATAAGAATTAATTAGTCAAATGCCCAAGTGCCGGATAGTAAAACCAAACTCGTATTTAGCTGTTTCCCGAAGTAGCAAACAACGTTGAGTCAAATTATCTACGAGTGAAAATTGTGTTGAAAGCATAATAAATGAATTATCGGCATAATTAATGAGCTTTTAATTTTTAATGGCTCTTCTTTGGGCAAAAACAAGAGCAAGCAAACAAGCAGTGAAAACCAGTAACAGTGGCCAAACAGCAAAAACTTACAATCGACATAAATAACAACAACTGAAAAAAAATTATAATTAATTTCAATTCATTTGCGACGCCGCTCTCCGTCAAGCATCAACCAAAAGACGTCAATCTGTGTGTGTCCTATAAATTAGTCCAATGACGGACGCATCACCTTCTTTGACTTCTACTCTTGTTTGTTTTTATCAGTGCGGTTGTACCTGCATACGATTTTAATGTGAATTATTTTTTGCAAATTATTTATGTGCGCGTTTACGCCAAAGATAATTATCGTTTATCTTTGATTTAAGGAGAACATCAACGCAGCCACAAACCCCGAAGAAACAGAAACCCAACTCGAAATTTTACTAAAGCAAAAAAGTGTATACACACCTTCAGAGTATCAAATACATTTAACTGTAATATATATATATATATATACGCTATATATATATATATATATATATATATATATATATATATGTATACATATATAACTACAATATACGCTCATATGTGCATATCCTGAAGTTCGCAAGAAGTGGTGCTGACTTACCCTGTATAGGCCACTTTATTCTAAATGACCACCTCACATAATTACGAGGCTTCCGAGTAGGGAGCTCATATGCTCAGCTAAGTATTCCGGCTGCACTTCACTATTTGGATGCAATAGTTGTTTTGAATGCATAGATCAACATGCACACTCACCTAGATATCGTATCAGTCGTAAGTGCATGTGTGTGTTTTTATCCATAAAGGGCATTGAGCACATTGTCCATACAATATAAAGACCAGCAGCCGACAACCTGTTCTGGGTTGGCTCTTCTCCCATACACGTACATGAATATATGCACACACACTATTGCATTTTTCTGCACGGCGTATAAAAGCCATTTAACATGATATTTAACTTGCTCACAAGCGGCTGAATTTTGTAGCGCGAAACCTGTTTAGTTACTTACTCAAGTTGTTTAATTAAATTGCGCTACAAGAAGTGCCTTCGACCGGCAAACGAGCAAAAAAGTGCAAAGCGTGCATTAAGAGACAAGCAAACAAAAAAGAAGAGAATAACAACTTGGTGGCGAATTAAGTTGGTGGCTGTAACGTATTTTTAATGGGAGTCCTGTACCCTCTCGACCTGCAGAAATAACTTGAAAGAACCCACCTCACCGCACTACCTGCGTTAAGCGCCACGCAGGAAAGGTGTCCGCCGCAGCCATTTTTTCTACAGAATATTAGGTACGTTTTTTACTCCTATTTCGAGCCACCAAAAATTACGCTTTTGTCCACTTTTCTTACCTCACAATACGGTTCGTGTATGTAGTTACACAATTATATGTACACAAATATACACACACACCTACATCATGTTCATCAACTTCAACGCCATGCCACTACTGCTGTGCAACATTAATTTGCAGTGCACAGTCCACCGTGGTGCACCGCTATTCAATCAATCAAATGCAAAAATATTGACCACAAAAAATATATTCCCTCATATACGAGTATGTAACTATATGCACACTACACATACCAACTCATAAGAAAGTTAAATGTAAATTCTGGCTTCGAAGGAAGTGCACTTCGGCGGGCATTCACTGAAGCCTGTAGTCAACGCATTCATTGATTTACCATTAATAATATTCACAAAAATTACATATTTGTGTATGGTCGATGGTATTATTTGCCTGGCGGGTGTAGTAATTGTGATAAATTTCGTATCGTCACAAACAAAAATGAATGTAGTACTCGTACTTTTGCTGCGACTATGTAAAAAGCGCTAACATTGCTAGTGACTTCGACAGATTTTGGAGCGACTTCCAATCAACATCATTTGAAAGTTATTTATTATCATTAAGCTAGGGTCCGGTGACAGTTCTATAAACTTTTTATTATTTTTTTCTCTGATGATAATTTTGTATTAAATCATTTGCTGAATTAATAGTATAGAAATTAACTAATATATTCGGGAGTTTTAATATGATGTTAATTTATTAAGTGCTAAGATTTTCTAATTTTCTAAAGTTACTTCCTATAGCCACTTGGTTGTGTCTAGAAAAAGATGAATATATATATATATAATAGGGGCGTACACACTTTTTGGGTGTTTGGCCGATCTTCTCCTCCTATTTGTGGTGTGCGTCTTGATGTTGTTCCGCAAATGGAGGGACCTACAGTTTTAAGCCGACTCCGAACGGCAGATATTTTTATGAGGAGCTTTTTCATGGCAGAAATATACTCGGAGGTTTGCCATTGCTTGCTGAGGGGCGACCGCTATTAGAAAAATGTTTTTCTTTTTAATTTTGGTGTTTCATCGAGACGCACCAACCCATTCGGCTACGGCGGCCGCGGATGAATAGACCTACATAAATTACAAACCTGAAATTTCGTCAATGTTGTTGAGGAATAGTTTTTCCAAAGCTCGTAATCTTGCCCTTGGTAAAACCGAACAATTGCAAAGATAGTCAACAGTTTGTTGTGTGGTATGTCTAACCTCGACGAGTACTAAGCAAATTTCCAATATACAGTGGTTATTCTTGAGATATTGAGTCGACCGTACTCAAGCGGCTATTTGGTCTTTGATACGTTATATATAGTAAGGCCATGCCTTCCTGGCGTGATTTGTTGAACCGGTACCTACAAAGAAGAATTATTATATAGGTGCGCAACTAAAATAATGAAAATACAACTTTATTACATTGTTACAGGTGTTAATTCTAGTTCCTAAATATACGAAGCCTTTTACAACCTAGAAATATTATAATAACTGCCAACAATGACGTGGGTGCCGATACGCACGTGCGCTGACTGTTCGTTTGAGGATAGGAGGTACTTCGTTTTGTCCTCGTTCACCATCGGATCCATTCGCTTTGCTTCTTTATCCAGTTTGGAAAAGGCAGAACTAACTAACACATTCTCTGTGACATGCGCAGCTGTCACTATTTCACAGGTTGGAGAAGTGTTCCCTCCATAATTTAAATATGCTCTGGATGTCAGTCACCAGATCGCCGTTTCTATTCTTACAGGAAAATGCCCCGGTCTTAAAACCCTCTGTAAGCCGCCGAACTTTCTGGTAGTATTTTCCGGCGGTGTTCCTGTTGGCCAGCATCTCAAGCTCCTCGCACTCACGTATTTCAGCCCCTTGATTTTTCTTTCTGATAATACGTCTCTTTTCTTTTCTTAGCTCTCGTTAGCGATCCCACATGGCTCCCGTTGCGCCCGATCGCAGGCAGCATCTTATCTTTCTGCGGCAGGATAACACTCCTCGGTATGTTGAGAACGAGAAATGTTACTCCATTGCTCGTGCATGCCGAATTGTTGGGCAGTACTCTCTGAGAGCAGGAGTGAGAGTCGAGTGGCGAATCTTCTGGCTGTCTGTTGTGATTACAGCTTTTCGATGTTGAACATTCTTTACATATTTCGATGTACGTTTTTTGCTGCACAGAGGCGTGCGCGTAGTTTGGCTGCAACAAGGTCATGGTCCGAGTAGATGTTGGGTAATCGGATCGTAACTACATCTAAAACACTAGAAGCGTGTCTTTCATCTACACAACATGATCGATCTGGTTTCACGTTTTTCGATCAGGAGACAGCCAGGTAGCTTGGAGTATCTTCTTATGCTGGTGCTGTAGACTACCATGTTTCGGGCCTCGGCGAAGTCGATCAGCCTCTGTCCGTTACCGGACGTTTCGTTGTGCAGGCTGAATTGTTCGACTGTGGGACCAAAAATTCCCTCCTTGCCCACCCTGACGTTGAAGTCGCCAAGCACGACTTTTATGTCGTAGCGGGGGCAACGCTTATAGGATCGTTCCAGGCGCTCATAGAAGGAATCTTTGGTCGTATCGTCCTTCTCTCCCGGGGGGCATGGGCGCAAATGAACGAGATGTTGAAAAATCGGGCTTTGATTTGCGGATTATTGCGAGACGCCCGTCCACCGGAGTGAAGGACAGTACTTGGCGACGAAGTTTCTCTCCCACAACAAATCCTAAGTTTTTCCTGCCTTGCCCCGTCCATCGCATATCTTGAATTGCAGTGATGTCAGCCTTTACTCTCACGTGGTCATCAACCGGCTGGGCAGAGGCACCTTCCCCATTAAGGGACCGGACATTCCAGGTGCATGCCCTCAAATCGTTATCCTTAGTTCGTTTTCAGGGGTCGTCATCAGTACAGGAAGTTCTCATCCGAAGCTTTGTTCGTGTTTTCATTGGGGTGGATTTTTATGTGGCGGGTCCCAAACCCAGCGCGCAATCAGCTATCCTGGGATGCTTCCCTTCTCACGTTGACTCGCTCTCGAACAGGTGTTCGGAAGTTACCCAGAGGATACTTGGGCTAATCCCGGAAGTTGTGAGCTGCTTGAACCATATGTAGAAGAATCGTCCTGGCCACTCCCAAGTGAATGGCGATCAGTAACTTTCTCCACTTACGTAGACTTCTACATATGGAACCATCCTCTATCCTCGCGAAATCGCTGCCTAATAGCAAACATTTTTATTTTTTTTTATTTTATAAAGGTTTACATAACAATAAAATTATTATCCAAACTGAAAGTAGTGCAGCGCTAGCATCGGAGGCTTTCGAAATTCACAATATTGTAACTACGATTTGGAGTATCTCTTCGTCAGGTTACAAACCTTCTTTTCGAAGGTTTGCTACAAATACGCCTCCCAATTTATAGCCAATAACAAACTTCATTTTCATAGTCAATGCCATGCAACGCAACATTGAGCCCTTTGTCTTTATTATTTCTAATGAATAAGAAGAACCTCGCTAAATTTGTAATTCTTTGGGAGGTTTTGGATGATGACCACAATTTGTACTCGTATATTAGTAAACAAAAACGATTGTGTGCTCAGAAATGGCTGATTCATACGCATAAATACACTCATACACTTTGCTTCGAGAATTAAATTTAACTGCTTCAAAGGTCAAATGTGCAGCTAGGAGATACAAACTAAAAACAAATAAAAATGATATACTATGCGGATGACGCAATAATACTAAATATAATGAAGACAGCGCACAATGACTCCTTTACCGTTTCGAAAACGCGCCAGATACTTTCAACATGAAAATACCCGAATTAAAACAAAATCCCTAGCAGTCTCAAGGCAGCGGTATACGGTACACCTTTTGAATTCCATACAACTATGACGGTGCCAAAATAAAGCACTGAAATCATCGCACAAAACGCGCGTAGAAAGATTCCTTACTCAAAAGATGGCGAGTGTGTTGAACTGCAAGCTGAGTCGAGACATGACATTTTTGATGTGCTATAAGTTTCCTATTTTTTATTTATAGTGTCCTTTTTCTATTTTCAATGTCATATTGTTTTTAAAACGGAAAGTTATTCTAGAATAAAGAAAAAGAAAATTATTTGAAATTTTTCAATTCTTTTTAATCGTTTCATTTTTATTTATTTTTAATTTCAAAAACTTCGAGCATATGTTGACAAAATCGCTACAAGCAAGTTAAATTAATAAAATTTCAAATGTTCACGACACAGATTGTCAATCATGAAACCAAGAAATGTTTTCATTAGAAAGGCGAAGTGGTTCCACCATATTGACAAACTAGAGTTCAAACTAATTATACCCAAGTTTGCCCTTCCACATCTTAACGGAGGGTTCCCACCACTCTAAACTAATTCGTATCGTAACATTTATGACCCCTGTATGAAGAAACTATAATTTTGTTTTCTTTGTGCTTTGTGTTTTCGCGCAGAGCTTTGCCATTGTCTGTCAAGAGAAGAACGATGTTGGCAACAATTTTTCCTATCACTTGGCGTTCAATAGCAACAATGGGTTTCGAATATGGGGCCAATTGAATGATAGTCATGCCGAAATCTAACCGACTACGTCGTCTGGGACATTTTTTATATAATTTAAATTAATTCACTCTACACTAACAAAACTATTTTATATTTAAACTTCAACTTAATATAATATTTTTATTGCATAATCCGGCTTAATTTTGGGAATTAAAAACTAAAAGCGAAATAACAACATATTTTTTTGAAAAAATATCAACCGGAAGTTTGAAACTCAGTGGTAAACAAAATAATACAAGTCAAGGTGATTAAATTAAAACTAACATAAAACTTAATGCATATTCACCCACGCGTATATGGTCGCATGTACCGACTTATAGCAGAATACTCGTACACACTCCCACTCCAAATCCGGTTGATTTTAAAATTCAAATCCTAGTTATTTTATCTAAGCGGATTATAAGATGCTGGTGCCAAATTAGATTTTCATAAAACATACTTCCATTAAACGATTACCAGAAATAGATAAATTCATAACATGGCGAACTACACACAAGATTGGAAAGATTACAAGTAGTTTGTTTTTAATTTTTTTAGTATACGGGCGAAGCACAAATATTCCATTGCCAATGTATCCCGATATCCACATACATATGTACATATATACGAAGATATGATTGTGTGTATATGAACGCTTATGCATATGAACTAATACAATGTATCCAATATGGCCGCTAGCAGCTAAATGTCAAAATTAAAATAAGAAAAATCATAAAAATATAAAACAAAATACAAAACACAAAACACAAAGTACAAAATATGCGATCATTGTGTCTCGAACGAGTTTGCCTCGAACAGAACAGCGGCTCTCGCCCATCTTCTTCTTTGATGGCACAAAAGGTGCTTTGAACATTTTTTAATTTACTTTTTGTGTGTTAAGAAACTGATTTCATTTTCCTTATATTCTTTGTTTTCGCCTTTTTGCGATTTGCCTTTGCTGATCAAGTCAGGCGCGCATGTGCAAATTTGTTGTTGTCATACGAGATGAGCAACATCACATCATGCTGGTAATAACAAAATACACATCCACACACACACACGTCATGGCAGAAACCAACGCTCTTCGCATCCGCCCGCCTTTTAATAAAGCGTGACGTGTAACGAACGCGCTTATGCTGCTTCACCAACAGTTCAAACTCTAGCTTGGCTTGGCTTGTGCTGACATCTCTTAGTTCCCTTCAGCAGCTACAGCATCCACTATCAATGTTCATCCAACCACTGGAGAAGGATCATATGGAGCTGTAGAGAGCTGTAGGAGCTGGTATAGGCCATGCGTAAAAGGTGGTGTCGTTGATTGTGATTTCCATTTGCACCAAAAAGTAGTTTGTCTTCTTTTGTGTTGTAATAAAAAAATTAGGAAGTGTAACGGTGGAGTACATACAAAACAGAAAAGCAAAGGGCGAGGAATAAAAGCGCTTAAAATCTATACATTCTCGTGTAGCTTCATAGTTTATTTGCTCCATTGACTAGTATGCTTTAATACATTTAATACATTGCTATCTCAGTCACCTACTACTAAGTAATTCGCCTATATGCCTATGTGCCCATGTGACCATGTCCGTTCGCCGACGGGAGTCTGCGAACAAATTGCAATTGTTGGCTGTCATTGTATGCCTGTGAAGAGGCCTTACCTCAACTCCTACCCAGCCCCACTATAATAACACCTTCAGGCGCACTCCGCACGCCATTTCTTTAATGTTGCAAACATGTATTGTTGTTACCACACTAGGAGGCAGAAGGAGTTTTACTTCATATTCGCAAATTAACTTAAAAGCTGTGAATGCTGCTTTGTAAGTAAATACACGTAAGCAAGTTTTCAGTGCACTGCAAAAAATACGTATACGCCAACATATACGCATACAATTCAATTCATTCATTCAAATTTGTTTTTAAATATCATACATAAAGTACACACAAATTCATTATTAAAAAAAGTTGTTGGTAACATATTTGGAACTTTTTTACAGCACTTATTAATTGACAATATCCTTTGAAAATATATTTACGAGTGTATTTAAAATCTACTGGCGAATTTTTCTCTCAATGCTTCAGAAATTTTATTAGGCAGAACTTTAAAGTAACTCAAGCTTCCCCTACTTGAATTCATCTCGCACATTTGCACAGTTTAATGAAGCTCCCACTCAAGCGTACCAACATCAGCTGTTACATGAAAGCACGCCGACGAATTTCAACACCCGTACAGTTGGCACATGATGTCATTTCACTTGACTGAGCAGCTAAAACTTCTTTGAGCCCTAGTTCAGAAAGCCTGAACGTTCACAAACTCAGCCAAATATGTGTGTGAAAAAAGCCTCTAGATGCTTCATTTCACGTCAATCTCCGCACCGTGTTTCAATTTTGATCAAAAAATGGCAAGCATGAGACGTTTTAAAATGTTTAGAATAAATTTCAAGTATTTTTGACTCGCGTAAGCCCCAGTCAAAACGCAATAATGTCGCGGTATAGTGTGTGAAAATCGCTTTCATCTGAATTACAGGAAATGCTTTCAGTTATAATTTTCTAAGTCTAAATAGATATTTGTTGCCTCATATTTAATTAGGGAATCCCGTCTGTCCATTATGAATGAAGTTTCGGATCTGGGTGTAATGTTGTAAATTCCTAAATGTAATTTCTAAGTCATATTCTTCAAAGGGGGTGTAAGGGGATTTTAAAAATCCAAATCGTTACATTGCTCTCAGCGAATTTGACAATGCGTGACGTCTTATTAGCACAATTGGTGACCAGTATGGTCAGACTACCATTTTCGTAACTTGATTTAGCTTTTGTTTTGTTATTTAGTCTCGGAGTTTTAGTTCTTTCTTCATGACATTTTTCTAGCCTATTCTAATAAAAATGTAATATTTATAATTTTATAAAATATACATTTTTCAAAAATTAGTTCAATAATTTACTCAACTTTATTTAGCTTTACTTTTTTTTAACATCTGGTCAAATTTCCCGCGATTGCGGTTATTGCTGGTGTTGTTCTTCTCCTTCCAGCAGTCAAATCTCTCTCTCACGACTGCAGGGTTGCCTAGCTTTGGATATAAAAACGCACTGAAATGCTATTTAAAGAAAATTAAACATCAAATGTTTATTGAATTACTTAAAGAACTTTGTATGTGTGACAAATTGTGTTCAAAATGTACATTTTTTTAATTATTGTGTTTGTTAAGAAAAACTTTTTGTTGAAAGAACGACTTTTTTGCTATATTTGAGGTTATGTAACAAGATAAGCAACTCGTTTTGTAAAAATTTCCTTATTTCCGTATTTTCTGGTATTTTTTGTTTTTTTTTTTGGTTATTTTTACTATGAAGACACCTCTTCATGTCCAATGTCCCACTAGGGATTGAGGGCCGGAAGAAACGATTACGTCTCTATAGTTTTATTTCGCATTCAGTAAATTCAAACACTTTTTAAAATGTGATTTGTGATGTGAAGATTTAATATTCTTGTATAACCTTAAAAGAAGTAAAAAGTTAAATTTGCTATTTCAAAATATCAAATTTTATAAGAATCAACAAGTTTTCATTAGCACTAAAATCTTTTCAGAGTGACTTTTGTTAGTCTTCATTTATTTAAAAAACAGTTTTTTTTTAACTTAAAGTTTCGGTAGCTTTAAATTAAAAAAAAAGAAACTAACACCAAACTTAAAAATTTTCGCATTTTGGGTATAAAAATGCATTAAATTTATTGCGAAGAGCAAATGGTTGGCAATACTTCACAACTCAGCTAATGTGATGTCACGCACTCTCTCATAGGCGCAATCTTGTTTCTATCATTCTTGGGCCGCATCCATTTTGCCATGTTAATAGACTTGAACGGATGCAAAAGAGTTTCCTTCGTGTTGCTCTCAAATCGCTTAATTTTGTTGATCCGCTTTCTCCTTAATAAATGTTATGTTTTTGTAAAATAGAGTATTATTGTTGTTGTAACAGCATAAGCATTCCCCATATATTTGTATACTTGGGGAATGCTGTGACAGTCCTTACCGGATATAAGTCCATGTCGTTCCGATAACCTAGAACCGACTATCGTGGGAAGGTAGAATACAATCTTCATTTTCTCTGCTTTATCTTTGATATCACCAGTGGTGGAATTGACGGTATTTTTTTTAGAACACATTCATTTTTGAATTCCACAAATGTTTTATTTCTTCTGAACCGAGCTAGAACGGTTGAAGCCTCTTATGCACCGATATATGGAACATTAAAATAATTTAAATTTCCTTGGCTTTTGATTTTTCGCCTCCAAGGTAAACTTTTACATTACTATTTTTTTTTTTTTTTGCATTGAATAAGTTATATAAATAGATAAGTATGAACTATTATCGTTAAGTATTTTTATTTAAGTCTACGAGAAATCAGATTTACTAAGAATAAATAAATAAATAAACTCGGCTGATTTAATTAGATTCTTAGAGGAAAGCAAAAATATGCGAAACTTGAGCAAGGACGCTCGGTAAAGATTCTTCCGAATTTCAGACAACTGAAAGGACAAGAATTTAATATACACAAACTACTGGGGGTTTCATTGGAGATCCAGCATAAGTCGACATATAGACGTAGGACTCAGTCCGAATAGAAGAATCGAGCAATCCTACAATCCCTAAGTATTTTACCACATTTCACGTTAGAATGGCACAGGGTGCGAAGTGTATATTGGTGCAAGTTGCTGTTGACAAAGAGCATGTAATATAAATGGAAAAAACGGTTTAAAGCGAAATAATCAATTTACTTTCTGACATAATTTCCATTTTTCATCAAAAACTCAACACCAAATACAAAACATTGCTAAAAGGAAATTTCTAAAGTGAGTACCACAACAATAAGCCAACCAAAGTTTGCCCTCGAAAAACAAAAATAGAACACAAAGTGCAACATGAAATCTTACGTTCCTCTTAGTATTTAAAATAGGCAAAAATGCAAAGCATTTTGAAGGGAGGAAGTAGAGGTCTGAAGGGAGTTGTGGAATTTCCTAATTTTGTGGGTGCAAAATATTTTGCATTGGGGGGGATAGCACAGTTGCCTTTGTCCATTGTATGCAAGTTGTTACACTTTTTGTTGTGCTCGAAATTTTCGGTTGTTTGGAACTTGCTGGGTTGGTGTGCGCGAAGTTCATTTACCATTTGCGGACAGTAATAACATCTTTTCATGAGCATTTGATTAATGATTGAATACAACGCAAATATTTCTCTCTCTAAACAACACCACCACTTCCTTAAGGTAGTCCACTTTAGCACAATTGCATTTTAATGAAACTTTTCACAATTTCCACGAAACAATCACCAATACATATCTACAATACACTAACACATATGAATGCGTGTATGTACATTTCTAACAGTATGCAGCATCCACCTGTTGCTATTATTCGCCTAGCCGAGTTTCTACACAACGATGCCTATTTTATGCTTTTTGACATACACACACACATAAATTATGCCTACATACTCAAACACACCATGCTTTAGGGCACTTAATCGGACATATGCATGTATGTATGTAATGTCGTTCAGCTAGTTTTCAAGTATCTCGCCGGTTTATGTGCTTAAGCATACCCTCGCGATGGTTATCGCTGTGGCAATCGCAATCGTAATATCATTTGTCGCATCATGTCGCCTCACTTCTATAGGAATCATTTATCATTGCAAGGAATTCTCATACGACTTGATTAATTTTCTCTTTCCGAAAGAAATTAACCCGATGTTGAATTTTTGCCACCAATTTGTGCACCATCGACAAAGTCGACCCCACCGTCGGCTTTCCTCCAACAAACTCACAATTCTACCGTCATCAACACAATCTACATCATCGAGCTGACTCGCCAACATTACTCGTACGCGTTCCACGCTTCCGACTGTGTCGCAACCACAGTGGTCGCTGCATTCTGATCATCCCAAATGGCTCTGATCTTTAAAGAATTTTTTCGCCGCTTTACGCCTTTTATACTTACTATACTTATTTTAATGCCGTTTGCGGGCTTGTGTGCACAGTTTGAAGATTTATTTCATCTAAATCTGCTCATGTGTATCGCAAATGCATACCACATGCCCCTCCAGCCACCACAACCTCCTTAATTCATCTCCACATACCAACGCGGCACAATGTGCTCTGATTTATTTATGGATTTTCAAAAGTAAACCAAACAAACACCTTATCAAACAAAACATTCAGTTTTAAGAAAGTTTGAGGGTGTAAACAAACCATCTAGTGATGCACGAACTGTTTTTTTTGTTTATATTTACGCTAGAACTAAGTATATTTTTAATCTTTTGTGCATCGCTGTCATAGGTGACCTGCCACATGAGCTTAAAAACAAAGCAAAGCCAAAACAAAAATTTCACATTTTCTGTAGGTCAGTTTGGCTCCTTCAATTGTAAGTTATGACCACTAGCTTTGAATGTGACATTTATACCACCTCAGATGATTTCTCATTATTTGCTTATTTTTCTTGTAATTCTTGTGTTACTTGCCTTCTTCTGGCCGTCAATGATGTTTACAGAGGCTGACGTGTGGTGGCATTGTAGTCGCGTGGTGCAGATCGGAAGTGGAATGATTTATGATCGAGAATTGTGATCGAGCTAAGCAAGATGAGAAATGATGTGCAAATACTTACACATGTGAATGAATGAGCGTTTATTGATACTTGTGTGCAATGTGAGCTCGAATTTTTCTGAGAATACTGGAGCTACTAAATGATTTGTGTCTGAACTTAGTGATGAAATGTGTACTAGTGTGACGGCGACTAGAATTATACCAGTTGAAGTAAGGTTTTATGCAAATCAAATCTTAGGAAAATTCCGTTTACAAGTTACTTTACTTTATTACTTTACAATTTGCGAAAATTAAAAAAAAAACTGTTTAACTAACTTTGTGTAACTAGTTGAACTAGAGTTGGAAAACTATAACACCGCGTTACACACATTCTGTCCTATGAACCAAATATACTTTTTCAGAAGGAGGATAAAAAATAAATTCTTGTATGCATATCTGTATAGCCACACGATCTCAGGATTAGCTTAACGGATTTGAATGAAATTGGGCACACAGATAGTGTATCACATTTCTAGACTTTTCACCTAGATGTTGACACTGACAATGTTTCACAGGGTTGCCACCTGTTCGAAATTAAAAAAAAAATTGCATGAGGTATGCCGATGTGGGTATCAAAAGAAAGGTATTTCACTCCGCATTACAATAGAGATATAAAACCACGAATTTTTTTATTAATTTTATTATATTAAAATTAAAAATTGTTACATTAAAAATTTTAATGCTTTAAAGAAACTTAGGCCTTTTATTTTTCCGTTGGTAAGCATTTATGTCAGTATCGCGACAAATAGAGCAACAGTATTCGCCAAGCATATGCGTAATGTCTTGTCCTTTAAAGCGCTTTTCAATAGCCGCAATGTCCTGATGGAACCTTTCGCCATGTTCATCGCTACAAGCTCCTAAATCACCAGGGAAACAATCTAAATGATTGTGAAGGAAATGGATGTGGGTAAGACTCCGTCAGAAAATATGAGATTTGCAAGTGGTCTTTCGATTTCTTTGAAACTTTGGGAAATATTAGTTCTAGGTAAGATACATTCGAGCCTAAAAGGATTTTAAAAAATTTTCAAAATTGAGTCATCTACGCCATGTTGAAAATCGGGACCGTGTTTTTTTCAAACATCAATATTTCTTGAACCGTTGGATGGATTTCAATGCAATTTACAGACAATATAGAAACAAATAAGTAGTTTAAATTAGTATTATGTTAAAAAAAAATTTCGAAATTTTGACCAAAAAAAAGTCAAAAAAATTTTTTGAATCAATTTTTAGTTGATTTGGTCAGTTTTTTAGATTTTCTGTTATACACGTAACGATTCCTTATGATTTAACCCTTATTTTGAAAAAAAAAAAAATTGATCCAAAGTTTTTCACACAGGCGGACTACGAGCTCTATATTTTATACATAAAAAAAAAATTCTGACGTGTACATGAAAATTGCCGATACACGTGTATTTTTATTTTTTCTCCCCTTTCCGAAAAAGTATATTTGGTTCATAGGACAGAAAAAAGTTCGTTTTTGTAACGCAGTGTAATAATTGGTAGTTTTATAGTTCACATACCGCGGTTTTGTTACTGGATACTCTCACAAGTTTTGCAAGTGTTTAAGAAGAGTTAATTTACACTATTTGAATTTGCGAAAAAAGCTAATTTCTTCCGAACATGCCCAGTATGACCATATGGTCACGTGAGTATTGGGCGTTATACTATTTAAAAAAAAAAACTTTAAACTGTTGGTTTTGAATATTCCTTTTTTCGTCATATAATAAGTGCGTGTTTGCCAATAAGTGGTCGATTTTTTCGAACATACATACATACATACATTATTGGCGCGTACACCCTTTTTGGGTGTTTGTCCAAGCTCCTCCTCCTTTTTGTGGTGTGCGTCTTGATGTTGTTCCACAAATGGAGGGACCTACAGTTTTAAGCGGACTCTGAACGGCATATATTTTTATGAGGAGCTTTTTCATGGCAGAAATACACTCGGAGGTTTGCCATTGCCAGCCGAGGGGCGACCGCTATTAGAAAAATGTTTTCCTTTAATTTTGGTGTTTCAGCGAGATTTGAACCTACGTTTTCTCTGTGAATTCCGAATGGTAGTCACGCACCAGCCCATTCGGCTACGCCGGCCGAACGGTTGCTAAAAATTGCTCAGAAATAAAGATGGCAAAACCAGGAACTTTGGCTGGAGCAAAAATAAGTACACTTTTGTTTTAGTAAACGTTTTTAAAAAGTGAGAAGTAAACACAATTTTAGAGTTATAATGAAACATACTTAGTTTTACTTACTTTAAGTTTTTTTCCTACTCTTTGATCACAATTTTGAAAGTGTGCGTTCACATTTGGTCAGATTGAAGGTTCGATTATTAGTAACTTTTTCTTAATAAAAAGTAAAATTGGTAATGTTTATTATTTGTAGAACACTAAGTGCGCAAGAGACTCTCGAATTATAAAGGGTATTTCAAAAGTGATGCTTAGATGTTAGTAGTGAAAAATTCCTAGACGGTACCATTCTTTTATGTTATCATTGATATTTGTCAAGTAGACAGATGTGCAACTTTAACCATGGATACTTACACGATACAACGCGTTAAATTTATTGAAACTTATTATAAAAATGGTCGACCTTTGCTGGAAATAAACATCCCAATGAGTCGACAATTCAAATGTTGGTGAAAATATTTCAAGGAACTAGAAGAAACTACATTTTCATGTGGTTGGTCGATGTTTTAATACAAATGGCAGTTACACCGCTCAATTCACCCAGTACTATCGCATTTAGAATTCTACCACTGCAAGCATTTTTCGAAAAAGTCTAAAGCATTTGGTACGCGTAAAAAAAGTTGTAGGAAACGGAATGGAATACACTTAAGTACGACGGAATAAATAATCCTCTTCGTCTTTGTGAAAAACACCGAAGATATGCACTTCTGCCGGACTAATGGGATGCTTGACATGCAATGTTGCATAGAATTTTTCAAATGTTTTATTAATTTTCGCAGATTCGCAAATTTTTATTAATATTCATAAATTCCATGGTTTTATTATAGCCCAGCGTCACACCTCATAGGTTAACTTTCGGAGGAAGTAAAAAAACTAAATTGTATTTCAGTGATTCTTAATCCATAAGTGATACCCTATAAAATATTTGGAAAATCCGAAAGAACAAAATTCTGGGCAGATCCGTTAAAGAAAACTTCTTTATCAATATAGGGTTACGATAATAACATCGGTACACACATCGTTATTTGCTTCAAGGGTGTCATAATACCATATAATAAACGGAAATGTCGAGAAAAACGGCTTCAAAGTTTTCAATTTACTATGTCGCCCTCAATTTACTATGTACCCTAAATAAAAATTTGTATCCAATGAGTCACTGTTAATATACTATGTATATACACATGAATTTCTGCATACTTATCTAAACAAAAATATTGTAGGTTATGTCAAACTTGCAACAAATGTGCCGTATAAGTACATATATCTAACTGTGAAAATATCGAATTGCACCAATAATATGCTGCATACACCCTTAGCAAATATTTGGTCAAACTTCTTCTCCAGTTGTTGTTGTACGTCCTAAGTGGACATGACACACCAAATTATAGAAAAATTAATTCTTTTGGGACGGTAAACTTCCCAGTATATTAGTTTTGAACCTATAACTACCTTCGAGAGAAGAGGATTCTTTTAGCATTCACTTTTCTTAGAAAATAATTAAATTATTGGCAAAAACGACTCCGATCAAAAATAGTACACAAAGACAAATACAAAATATTATATTTGGCCTTACTCAAGTGAGACGGGGTATATTTAAAAGTTACGAAGCCACAACAGCGTTTGAATGGGGCAACTCATCTTTATATCTATAGAGACTCGAATTTCCACGAAACCAAAATATTCGATAATTTTCTAAAAAACAGCGACGAGAGGAAATCAAATTATAGTTTTTTTTATTCCCATGCAATCAAATGCCTACATTTTTTCTATTGTGATTTGGATTTAATTTGTTTACATTTACAGTTTTAAGTTTTGTTTTAATAAAAATACTTTTTTACGTTTTTTACGAAAAAAGTCCTGTTGCCGCACCTACATATCTAAATGATCAAGTTTGAAAGATAACAGTAAATATACAATATACTAACTCAAAGCCGTCTTCATTTTTCATTTATAACTAAATTCTGTAAAATCTAGGATTTTAGGTTCCTCATCACTTTTATAGCCATCAGTGCATGCCGGTATAGAATTACATTTATAGCTACTTTTTTAAGTAAAGCTTTTGCTTTTTTTCACAATTCAATTTCCTCAGCTCCTAATTCCTTGCATTCACGCCGAAACAGTCTTATAATCAGAAAAAATTATGTTTTCATTACAATTCAGCAACTGAGTGACCAATTTCCCCCTATATGACAATGGGAGTTCCATCATTTTCACACTTCATATGAGCACAAACTTTCATACAAGCACCTCTAACGTCAATGGATTATTCTCTTCCATTCATGCTTGTATTGCAAGTATTTACTACGAGATATCACCGATGGAGGAGTGCTTAGCTGTCCAACGGCGTGATAGTTGCATTTTGCCGTTCCATAGGTAATCCCCAATGCACTTGTGGCCGCACACGTTGCCGGCCGTTGCAACAACGAAATGACAAGAACAACAAAAACAACGCATATGTACATAAACTTACATACACACAAGTAGTTGACGGACACAAAAATAATAACAACGTAAACAGCAGCTACATACAACTACATTTCAACGTCGCCGCGCAGATGCTTTGCTTAATGTTAAAGTTTTGTAGATATCACCGCATCTGACAAATGACAATTACAAGTAAAAGTGACAACCTACCTGCAGTTTTTTATTTACGATCAACCAACGAATGTGCCGGTGTTGCTGATGTTGTTGTTGACTCTTTTGCACCTTTTTTTGTTGCTGTTGTTTTTGTTATTTTTACTTATATACACTTACATTCCCATTCATTATGCGTTTGTTGAAAAAGCAAGCAGCTACAATAAAAATGACAAGTAATAAACTCAGAAGAAAAAACATCAAGGCGAAGCATTCACAACGCAGTTAATTTGTCAAACATTTAAATAAAGTAATTTGCAAACAAAATACAGTGAATCATATCAGATACACACATCCATATGTATGAGCTGCAATGGCTTTGTAGTGTCGAGAATATATGTATGTATGTAAAAACACCAAAAACATATTAAGAATGCCCACGAATCGCAAAATTTAAGAATTGACTTAGTGCAGTCTGTCTTACGTCATCGCAAATTCTGAGAACGAAAAAATATAAAACACACTTAGAACATAGGCACATACATAATTGCATAGTTTTTAATGGGACTTAATGCTTTTCTAATAATAAAAACTAACAGAAATTAAAACAAATTCTACGAAAACTTTTTAAACCAAAAGAAGCAGCGCCAACTGGTGGATTCGAAATCCGAAAAGCTGGGTTCTTTTTTTAACTTTATGAAGGTGGGGATCAGAATATGCTTACTTTTATTTCCGTGCTTTGAATGGTGTGTAAAGACGCGCTTATACATGTATGTTTGTCCTCTGCCCTATCTATATGTATATATGTGTTAGGCCGGGTCGATTTGTGGGGAGGCAAAAAAATCGCCCATTGCTCTGTGAAAATCATATTCTAGGGATCGAAACAAGAAACTTTGCCCAAGGAACCATACCCCAACAAATTGGGGGACATCAGAATTCGTTTTAGAGGTATGGTTCCTTCGGCAAAGTTTCTTATTTTGATCCCTAGAATACGATTTTCACACAGCAATGAGCGATTTTTAAATCGATCCGCCCTAATATGTATGTATACCTGCTTTCGACTGCCCACTTCTCTGCTCTCTACAGAATTCCGCTGCTTGCTAAACAAAGAATGTTTGTGTGAAAACAACAACAGTTTAGTGATGCTCAAGCGACTCTAATTTTAACCTCTTCGCTCACAAGCGATATGTTTAAGCCAGTGTTTCCAAAAATAAGTATATTTTATTATATTTTCTTACCAATTTTAATCGTTCGTTGTCCATTTGTATATTATTAAATGTATTTTGCATTGCTTACTTTTCTTTCATTACAATAAATAGCTTTAAATATTTTGCTTTGCGAATTCTCAAAGCAAAAATACTACAGTGCTGCCAAAATCATATGCAGCGTTGAAAATTGAAATTTGAAAAGGTCGAGCCAAGGAGCACCAGGAGATTTAAACTCAAGCGAAATTTTTGGATTTGTTCAGAACTCACTCGGTGGTTGGCGAATCCAAAGAACATAGCAATCAATATGTTAATTTGGATAAAAACAGAAGAGTTTTCAATAATGTCTAATGTAAAATCACCGTGGCATCTTTTTATGCAATTGTTTGCTCAGAATTACTCATGTAACTTGCCAAAATTTTACGTAGGTCAAGGATATCAGCGGAAAATAAAAAGTAATATTTTGAAATAAAGGTTGTCAGAAAAGTCTTGCGGAATTTCCGCAAGCTTGTCTTTGCAAGCGCGTAGTTCTAGTTGTATTCGTCGCATCGGTTCACGCTAGAGCTTTTTGGAAAGCTCTTTTCACGTGCTAACACGTGTTTGATTAATTGTTGTTTGCTTTTAGTCGTTCGGGAGTTATAGCGTCGCAAACATGGAGCAAAATAAAGAGAAAATACGGCATATTTTACAGTACTACTACGATAAAGGCAAAAATGCATCTCATGCTGCCAATAAAATTTGTGCAGTTTATGGACCCGACACAGTTTCCATTTCCACCGCACAACGATGGTTTCAACGTTTTCGTTCTGGGGCAGAGGTGATCGAAGATGCGCCACGGTCCGGAAGGCCGGTCGTCAAAAATTGCGATAAAATCGCTGAATTGATCGAAAGAGACCGGCATAGTAGCAGCTGTAGCATCGGCCAAGAGCTGGGCGTAAGTCATCAAACCGTTATAAACCATTTGAAGAAGCTTGGATTCAAAAAGAAGCTCGGTGTATGGGTGCCACACGACTTGATGCAAAAAAACATTTTTGCCCGTATGGACGCATGCGAATCGGTTCTGAATCGCAACAAAATCGACCCGTTTTTGAAGCGGATGGTGACTGGCGATGAAAAGTGGGTCACTTACGACAACGTGAAGCGCAAACGGTCGTGGTCGAAAAGCGGTGAAGCTGCCCAGACGGTGGCCAAGCCTGGATTGACGGCCAGGAAGGTTCTTCTGTGTGTTTGGTGGGATTGGCAGGGAATCATCCACTATGAGCTGCTCCCCTATGGCCAAACGCTCAATTCGGACCTGTACTGCCAACAACTGGACCGCTTGAATGCAGCACTCATGCAGAAGAGGCCATCTTTGATCAACAGAGACCGAATTATCTTCCATCAGGACAACGCCAGGCCACGCACATCTTTGGTGACGCACCAGAAGATCCGGGAACTCGGATGGGAGGTTCTTTTGCATCCACCGTATAGTCCGGATCTCGCACCAAGTGATTACCGCCTATTTCTGTCCATGGCGAACGAGCTTGGTAGTCGTAAGTTGTCCACAAGAGAGTCCTGTGAAAATTGGCTCTCCGAGTTTTTTGACAATAGGGAAGCGAGCTTCTATAAGAGAGGCATTATGAAGTTGGCATCTCGTTGGGAACTCGTCATCGAACAAAACGGCGCATATTTGACTTAAATCGCATTATTATAACCAATTTTATGAACAATTGAAAATTCAATAAAAATACCGCAAGACTTTTCTGACAACCTTTATGTAAAATTTGTTGAATGTAATTATTTTTAGATAACATAAAAACATATGCAATTTCAAAATTAATTAAAATTGTATTACCTTTTATTCTGAATGCTGCTATTATCTGTATGATTTTTCCCCTATATCAATTCCGCTCTCTTATTTTGTACACAACTATTTGCACTTCTCTACTTTTGGATGTTAAAACATTATTCAAGAAATATATTATATAATATATAGGCTCATATAAGCCAGCCCTCATTTTGATGACGGCCCGGCAAACGTATTAAGGGTTATGGTTTGATGCCATTAAGCTGGATCGTCCGGTCCATTAATGGGATCCGTCCGGCCATCCAATTGATGCAATGGACGGCACATGATAAAGAATTTTTCATGCCTACTACCATGTGAAGCAGTTATATCTGCTTCCGTATTGGCTTTTTAGTGGGAGACGACCCTTACCTCAATTTCTTTCATTCACTCGGATGATCGGGCGTGTATTCGCAATCCACATCAGAATGAGCTGCCGTGACAATTGCAGCGTTACATAAAAAAATAATTGGCGCATACACTTCTTTTTTGAGCTACTTCTCCTATTTGTAGTGTGCTGCTTTATGTTGTTTCTCAAATGGAGAGGCTAACAGTTTTAAGACTCTGATCGGCAGATATTTTTTTATGAGGATCTTGGAGGTTTGCAATAGTCTGCCGTGGGGCAAAACTTTTTCTATTATTTTGGTATTTTATGCACGGAGATTCGAACCTATACACTTCCGAATGGTAGACACGCACCAACTAATTCAGCTTCGGCGGCCGGTAAAATTTTGTGTAAGTCACATCATATTTTACTACATATTTTACTTCCATAGAGGGAAGAGAGTGTGCCAAGCTTGTTCGACGCTGTAAAGGAGCATGCCAAAACTGGATTAAGATATTCCATTCTGGTAATTTTGTTAAGAAAGATACTCCTCGAAGAAGGAGGCCAACCGAGATTAATAAAAAATAATACACTAAAGGCACTGATGAAGTCAAACCCACATTACAGGGCACGAGAAATTGCAGAAACATTGAAACAGTCAGATCAGGAATGAAATGATAATGGAAGACAATTTGCTTAGGTTATGCACATTGCTAACAAGAAAGTTTCTTAAATAAGAATTCAATTAAATGTTCAATATTTCGCATTTATCATCTTGTAAGTTTTATGGTTTATATTGTGGTAGCTAATATAGCAAAAGCACCCGAATATTGGCTTCTAAGTCGCCAGCTTCCTTGAGTTCCATGTCTGCATAAACAAGTGATTTGACACAGAAATGAGACAAATTACACGTCCTAGGCATATACCCTTGGAGTGTTTGAGAGAAAGATTCTGCTGAACATTTTTGAACCTTTGCACGTTGGAGAGGGCGAGTATCGCAGACGATGGAATGACCTGTATGAGTTTTACGACGACATAGACATAGCGCAGCGAATAAAGATCTAGCGGCTTCGTTGGCTACGTCATGTCGTCCGAATGGATACAAAAGCTCCAGCTCTGAAAGTATTCGATGCAGCGCCAGTTGATGGTAGCAGAGGAAGAGGAAAGCCTCCTCAGCGTTGGAAAGATCAGGTCAAGAAAACGTTAGTTTCACTTAGTGTGTCCAACTGGCGCCTGTTAGCACGAGAAAAAAACGACTGGCGCGCTTTGTAAAACGCAGCCGAATCGCGTAAGCGATTATCGCGCCAATCAAGAAGAAGAAGAAGGTATACTTGTAGAATGGTGGTGATTGGTTGATCAATCGTTAGTCCCAATAAAGTGATAGTTCCACGAACTATTTGTTGCAACGGCTTGCTGGCACCATTTCGCACTTGCACAGTTTGTGTTGACGTGAGGAAGCAAAAAGACGCACAGCAAGTACAGGGTGGGCCATGTAAAACTAATCAATATTTTTTCAAACTTTTTTATTTTGAAGATTGAACATTGTCATTTATGAATGGAAAATAATATCGTTCAAATGACTGCCACGACTGGCTTAACAGTAGGCCATTCGATCAACCCAATTTTTAAGGAGCATTCCATGGAAAATGGTAAATTTCGACCGCCGAACAAATTGCATTTCCGGATGATTATATTAGTGTTAATGTATTTAAAATATATCAATCTTCATTATAAACATCGACCTTTTACTTGACCTCAGTTTGAAGTATCTTTTTTTACAACAAAAACAACTCATAAAAATTTTATTTTCTTCTATCGAAATTTGGTCAAGTTTAAGCGCTTAGTTCTCATTATGTGTGACATATAGCGCGAAACTGATAATTGGTGTTAAAATAACAAACTTTTACGTTTTGAAACGTAATATTAAAAAAAAAGTTTATTTATGAACAACGCAGATATGCTCTTTTAAAAAAATGGTTCGATGATGTCCCGTACGAACGCACTTAACACTGTACAGTTATTTTGTGCTCATCCGAGTAACTTATTTGTTTCGATTACTTTACATTTAAAGCAAACTACTGGTGCTCTTTTTACTTATAAACCATTGATTTCAGTTTGCATCGCAAATAAGTTCAATATTCAGTCATTAAATTTTGTCCCGTACGAACACGGCATATAAGTTTTCCTTTTAACTAAAAAATGGAGAAAATTAGTGAAAATAATAACAACCATAGCGTGTCAAGTTATAAAAAATGGAGAGACGAGAAACGAAAGAAAGGTCCAGATTTCAAAAACAACGAAAAAGAAAGAGTGAAACAGTGGAGGAAAAGAAAAACTGAAGCCATGACCCAGGAAGAAATACAGAAGAGGAAGAAGTACGAAAAAGAAAAAAGAGAGTCCAAAGAGCTAAAAAGTTGATCCAAACCCAAGACAGGGAGGCTGGTTCAAATATTGTTGGTGATTGCGAATCTGAATGTTTTCCATACAAATGTAAGCGAACGTATGCGAAGTCTACCCAGTTCACCCACTAAGAAAAGGCTGTTGTAGCGGTCGTGGCAAAAAAACTTGGACTTAGTATTGATAGAGTTAGGAATAAATCTATAAATGAACCAATTAACGATGACGAAACTACCAAAATGGTGAAAGATTTTTACTTTCGTCCAGACATTGTTTATACATGCCCGGGCATGAACGACACAATGGTCTGTTGGACTAACGGTAAAAAACTTACATTACAAAAGCACTACCTCACCTTATTTTTAAAAGAAGCTTTTTATATATTTAAGGAAGAGTTTCCGAACATAAAAATAGAGTTTTCTAGATTTTGTGCACTACGACCGAAAAATGTTTTGTTATTAAAAGACACGCCATCAAAACAGTGCAAATGTATGATTCACGAGAATTTTATTCTGAAATTAAAGTGTTTGAAAATTTGATACGGCCCTTGACTCAAGCTGTTGGAGAAATGTGTGCGATACATGTAAAAATGGAAGTAAAATAGTAATACCTTATGACCCAGGAAAAAATATAGTTTATAAGCAATGGAAAAAAGGAGACGATCAACGAGTAAAACTGAAGACAGAAGAAATTAGTTGTGGAGAGTTACATGAAAACCTTATATCCGACTTACCATATGTCATATATCACATAAATATAAAAAGAGTACAAGCACAAGCATTCCAAAGCGATAAAAATAATGAACATGCAAGAATACTTCAAATTGATTTTGCTATGTCTTATTCTTACGCATATCAAAACGAGGTGCAGTCAGCTTTATGGAGCAGGGAAAGCGTTACTCTTTTTACCGCTGCTTCATTTTTCATGGCACAATGTAAAACTTTTGTGATATGCTCTGATACAAAGCAAAAAGATAAAGACAGTATATTCGCCTTCGTGACATATTTGCATGATAAAATTTTTGCAGCAGATCATGGCGAAAGAATTAAAGAAGTTGTATGGAGTGATGGTCCCTCTTCCGAATTCAAAAATCGTTATATGGTCTCGTTATTGGTATATCTCTCTGAAAGATATAGCAAACAATTTGAATGGAAGTATTTTGCCACTACCCATGGTAAGGGAGTTGTAGACGGCAATATAAAAAGACTTGTTAATCAAAAAGCCCGTAGCTAAGGAAGCAATACTGTAATCCAAAACGGGAATGATTTCGCAAAAGTTGCTGCCACATTAGTTCCTTCAACATCCATTTTTTATATTTCTGCATCCGAAATAGCTGACAAAATTCCGATTGTTCGTCCCTGGGAATCGTCCAAGCCTATACCCGGAATATCCAAATTTCACGAAATATTAGCAAATGGGCGCGAAGTTACATGTAAAACCCATGCTCAAGATAACAACAGCATCAAATTTTCCTTTTAGAGAACGTTAAAATCAAAATTAAAGAGCTGAATTTCGTACGCGTCCCGTACGAACACAATTTGTCCCGTACGAACATTTTCATTTTTACACTATAAGTCATTTAAACTAAATATGTTTTAAATGTTTTTGTTGTGTTAATAAACTCTAATACAATCACAATCAAATGTCATTTTCGTTTTCTTGTTAATATTATTAGTTTCGCTGAAATTTAACTTAATTCACTATAACTGAGAGTAGTGGTAGACTGGAGCTGTCCCGTACGAACATATAATTTTTTTTTTGATTTTGCAAAGATATGCGAATATTTTAAAGCACGTTTATAGGTTTCGTTTAGAAAACTACCACACAGTATTAGTGCACTAAATAACTCGTTTTAAAAAGTTATGTTTTGTCTATAATTAAGGTTGTAAACTGTAAAAATTCGTACGATCTGTCCCGTACGAACCATGGAATGCTCCTTAAGCACATTTTCGATTCTTTGGGCTCCAATTTCATGAATGGCAATTTCTTGTTTTAAAGCATCAATCGTCTCTGGAGGGTTCGCATAGCATTTGTGCTTAACGGCTCCCCACAAAAAATAGTCCAACGGGCTTAAATCACAGCTCCGAGGAGGCCAATTGATATCGGAATTTCGGCTGATTATTCTGTTTTCAAAAACGGTAGCCGAAAGTTCAAGTGTAACTTTGGCAGTGTGACAAGTTGCACCGTCCTGTTGAAACCAAATGTCATCCATGTCATCCTCTTCAATTTTTGGAAACAACTCGTTGAGCATGTCACGGTAAGGCTCGCCATTTACTGTAACCGCGGCTCCTCGCTCATTTTCGAAAAAAAATGGCCCAATGATGCCGCCAGACCAAAAACCGCACCAAACAGTGACTCGTTGTGGATGCATTTGCTTCTCTACAGTAACGTGTGGATTTTCTGAGCCCCAAATCCGACAATTTTGTTTATAGCCACCGATGTGAAAATCAGAAAAGAAGAAGAAGACTCACCACTTTGGAAATAGGTTTTCAATATTTCCCAATTTTGTTCAAGCGTATAGCGTCCCATTTCGTAAATGTCAAACCTTTAAGTAAATTATGAACACATTTGACATGTCATTTGTGTTACCATTCTCAAAAAAATGGGTGGTTCAAAAACCAAACGTTATATGGCCCACCCTGTAGTTAATTTTTTTCAAGTGTATTAATATTAGGCTGGAAAATAAATTAGCAGCGTTTTTACCGAAGACTTTTATTTAAACTAAAAATAATAATTATATCAATAAGCTAATCAATTATATTATATATTCTCCATTGCTGTCTAGAACCTCTTCCCACCTCTCCACCAATTTGTTGATGCCATTCCGCCAAAAATTGTATGGTCTGGTGTCAAAGAAGTTGTTGAGCCAGTTTTTAAGGACCTCTTTGTTATCGAAGGTAACATCCTTCATATGGTTTGATAAGGAGCGGAAAAGATGGTAATCGGTAGATGCAAGGTCTGGAAAATACGACGAATGCTGAAAGTCCTCCCATTCGAGCACTTGGAGTGCTGCTTTGACGACTTGTGCAACATGGGGCCTGGCGTTGTCGTGGAGGAGTATGGTTTAACCATGACGATTAGGTCTTTTCAGTAGAATAGCCTCATTCACGCTGTGTAGCTGAACAATGTAGAGCCTCTTGGTAACCGTGGAGTTCTTTTCGAGCATTTCCCAGTGCACCATGCCCCACCAAACACATATCATGATCTTCTTTGGGTGAAGATCCGGCTTGACTCTCGGCTTTTGCGTTCCAAAATTTTCACAGTATGGAAACTCTGCTTGGTGCTTGGCATAAGAGATATGTAGGGTGCGTGGATTACTAAAAAGAAATGTCAAAAAAGGCTTTATTTGTGCAGGGATTTAATGGATTAATATCACTATTTTACGGCTAAAAATCACCAGCTTCTTATATTATTCATCTGGATCTCGATATTTCCCTTAAAGCCCAGAAATTACAGAAGCTTTAAACTTCACAAGCTATAATGTTTAAAGTTCAACATACTTGAGCTATCAAATATTATGTTCCATACCCTCATCCATGGCATGAAGAAGTGAGCTAAAGTAAGCGTTTATCCTATGCTAATTTCACGTCACTCAATCGGTTGTCTCAGTCATCATCTTTGTTGCCAATATTTGTGCTTTTTGCGTACCAATAACAAATACCTCAGTGTATGCAAAATTCTGTCCATGGAACGTTATACCAAAATACAATTTAAAATTTGAATTGCCAATTCGCGCTCCTGTCTCCATACCTTACCCCCCTTTCCTATAATTCGCAATGCATTCCTCGAAAGCTTTGCTCATAAATACCACTCCACACAGCTGGTGCATCTAAAAGTAAAAACTGGTCCAGGACAACACTACCACCAAACGGATGCTGTTGATCTGCTGACTAGTGTGATTTGAATGCGATCTGTGAGCGAACGGATTGATACGAAATTGTGTGATCGTTTTGTTTAAAGTGCGTGTGAATGTATGTGTTGGACACAGCTCATACAACGTAGAGAAGGCATTATGCGTTGTCAAGTTAGTGCTACTGCTGTTGTTGTGACTGTTTTGCATTGTCTTGTGTCACTTTATAAATTTTCATGTACGTAAGAATTTTGCATATGTTACGAAAGGATCAGTCACTTCGAACAAAAAATGTCAACTGATATGTTAATCTGCTGTCAGTTTTGGTGGAGTTTGTGTTGGGCTAGCCACTTGTCATACAAGAACATACAAGTTCATACGAAAATATTTGTGAATTTTTGCATTGAAACTTGCACAATTTCTTATGCAGAAGTCATAACATTCTTTTTATGGAAGTCAAGTGAATATATTTTTTTATTTAAATATGACCTTGATAAACATTAATTTCGTTTACCCTTTTTCATTTATTTATACACCAACGGAACCGGCTTTGGTTCAACACCATTCATATTGTCATAGGCTCTTAATGTGCAATGGGCGCTAAAACTGAAATTTTACGACTAACGAGCGTTAATTTTTTCAACAAAAATAAATTAAAACACAAGCATTGAATCTTTCAACGTAACAAGCAAAGCCAAAACTCATGGCACAAGCGATGCCCCAAAATTCATTCGCAGCCAACCGATGTGCTCACCCATTCTTTGCTCTGGCATTTATGAAATGGGGACAAAGTTGTAAAGCGCTTGAAATGGACATTGACGCTGTCAAAGGCGCAATCGTTTTCCCAGCGCATCGAATGACATGAAGAGCCAGGTGCCCTGATGCTTTGGTTGGGTGTTCCTACAGTGTATGCTGCGCTGTCCGTACATACATTTGTATGTGTGTGCAGTTTTACGCCTAACCGCTGCTGCGATTGCTGGTGACAGATTTGTGTTGCAACCATTGGCGTTAGGTCTCAACAAATTACTTAGCGCCAGTTGCAACACATATTACGAGGCTTCATGCTCTTAAATATTTATTTTATTTTCTCTTCTTAAAAAACTTTTTGAATTTTTTCTATCAAACTTAAATAGTAAATCATATTTTTAAAGCATTCCCCCAAAAGATAGGAACAAAATATCTACATATGTATGTGTGTTTATAATTTTTTTATATTTTATTGATTTGTGGTCTACAAATGGGGAATCAGTAAATTCTTTTCGGAAAATGAAAGCATCCGCACATCGTACATCAAGCTGAATATTAGATTATAAACGTCTGCTAACTTTTACTGCTACTGTGTGTATGTGTACATATATGTATATACATATAATCACAATTTTACTTGCTTACATATGCACAAACCAGAGGCGAGTTGGCCGCCAAGCGGGTTACATGTCATGTCCATTTGCGCCAACCATTGTGTCCATAACAACAATATAACAATGCAACAATCCAGATATGCTCATATTTACACGCTGGGTACGTTTGTGTGAAGAATAAAAACTTTTAATGGAAAACAAGAAATATTAGTTTTTCAATAATATTTGATAACCTAACTGACAGTTTGTCTAATGCTTTCCACGTTTTTGGTTGGAACCTGCAGCGCGGTTAGTAGATTGGTCGGTTACTTGGCTGGCTTTACATATACTCCAGTAAGAGAGTGTTCGCGGTTTCAGATTACAGTTACTTAATGGAAACGTTTCTAGTATTTAGTTACAATATACTTGTTGAAGAATTTGCATGTGCACCTTCCAGGCCACTACAGGCCCCCCGATTTATCGATTACATTTGCACCTTGTGAACTCAATTAACAATGTAATAAATGAATAAAGGCAATTTTAACTAAAACTTGTTATTTGAAATAGAAATGTAAGACGCAGATTGAATATACGACAGCAGGTGGCTGCAAACGACGATTATTTTAAAACTTTTATTGTTGTGAATTTGAGTGAGCTATAAAACGGCATGCTCTAAAATTTTATAAAAGTTCTAAATAAATAATTTTAAATATTAATGAAAAAAATGTAAATGTTGACGAAAAAAATTTTAGTTCGTCGAATTTTTTTTAAAGTTTCAAACTTTGATTTACATACTTTTTGTTATTAAAAATTAATTAGCGTAAAATATTTAACATAAAACTTATTGCGAATATAAGTAAAATAATCATTGCACACAGACGTTTGCCGCTGTGTCTGTAGGTCGCTAAAAATGTTTTTAGCTGCATGAGAACTATCGATATCGATAACTATGGCTTAACAGCTAAAATGGCAAACTGTGTTGATATTTCTGTTCAGTAAGGTCTGACAAGTCATCATGAATCGTTTAACGCCAAAGCAACGCTTCCAAAATTACTCTGAAAAAAAAAACAATTATTCTATTCCATAAGTGCATACAGAGCTGGCGGCAAAACGAAATAATTTGTGAGGATTGGGGTAGTTAATATGGTGCCAAACCTTATTTTTTATGTTATGGCTTATGACGCACACTTATAGAGAGAACGGTTGAAAAGCAAATTTTTACGTTATATCAGCTCAGCCTCAGAGACCTCCCGACCCCTGACAGTTGTTAAAGGAAAATTGCACAAATTATTTCTCAGGAAAGCGCAGAAAAGATGGAGCTCAATTTCTTCATGTGCTATTTCGAAAACCCTTTGGCCCCAGTACAATATACGGAGGACCCAGAAAGTCCTGGGAACATCACGCCATTCAATTTGCAAACTCGTAGCTGTGTTTACCGACCACTGGACGATCGGCACACACGCGGAAAAACTAGGGTTACCATTTAACCCCCATTATAGAAGCGGTGGGGATATTTCAGAGAAGGCGACTGTTAACTGAAAAAAATTGAGAGATTGACACTGTTTCTCTGTATATGTCCGGGTTTGGCAGCTGGACGATTAAGAGCCAGTGCCTTTTCTGTGACAGCATTGGACAGTACGCCAGCCTAAATCCCATCAATTTTCTCCATTATATCAACGGCTCTGGTTGGCTGTACATATCTGCCGTTTGGAGGTCTCATAATGGTATCAAAGCGACGCTTTCGAGCTACTTGGGGAGTGCCAGACTGACACTTCAACCATTTCACCTACCTACCATCAGCTTGATTTTTATGCTTTTAAAGGTATTTAAGGAATGGCTGGAACCAAATGGCTGGAATAAAATGTCTCGCTAACGCATGATTGTATCCTTGCTACTCGATGCCAAACTTTATACGAGAGGTGCCTTTTATATGTCGAGATTAGAGAACAAAAACAAATTTTAATCATCGAAAATCACTTTATTATTTTTCAAAATATTCTCCATGAAGATCTAAACACTTTTGCATGCGTTTGAACCTATTGTCGAAGCAATTTTGCCACTCTGAATGAGGTGCCTCCAAAACATGCATTCTGAATGCCGCAACCGCTTCTTCAGGTGTCGAAAAACGTTGACCTCTCAGTTTGTTTTTTACGTACGGGAATAAAAAGAAGTCATTCGGTGCCAAGTCAGGACTATACGGCGGATGACCCAATAATTCGATGTTTTGGGTGCTCAAAAATACAGTTGTTTGAGCCGATGTGTGAGAGCTCGCATTGTCCTGGTGAAGAGTGATCCGTCTTTGGCGATTGGTTTTCCTAATTTCTTGGAAGACAACTGGAGAACAAATGGTTGTGTACCACTCAGAATTTACTGTTCTGCGTTGTTGTAGTGGTACGGTTGGGACATGTCCAGTTTTTCCGAAAAAACAGGCGACCATTTGCTTGGAAGTGCTTCGTGCGCGAACAACTTTTGTTGGATTTGGCTCATCTCGAAACACCCATACAGTCAACTGCTGTTTACTTTCGGGCTCATACGCGTAAATCCATCATTTATCACCTGTCACGATGTCATAGACGTGTTTCGAAGCCCACCGATCGTATTTTTTGAGCATTTCCTTCGACCAATCGACACGAACCTTTTTTTGAGCGATTGACAAATTGTGTGGGATCCAACGCGAAAAAATTTTTTTTACAGTCAAATGTTTATGCAATATTGAATGTATGCTGGTCCCACTAATGCCTAAGATTGTCTCAATCTCACGATAGGTCACATGACGATCTTGCTATATCAGTTCGCGCACAGCATCAATGGTTTTCGGAACAACAACTGATTTTGGACGACCTTCACGAAATTCGTCTTGGAGTGAACTACGACCACGATTGAATTCGCCATACCATCGATAAACTCTGGTCCTTGAAAGTTGTAAAAAATAATCGCACGAAAATGTTCACGATTTAATTCCATTTTTGGACCGAGATGAATCTTTTAAGTTACTGTAAACAACACAAATAGCGCTGGTATTTCGAAACGTTCTGAGTACGTAAAAGCCAAAAAATGTCAAATGTCGATACAGCTGTCGGTTGCCAGATTGCAACACCAGGGTTACCAAATCCTGCCAAATAAAAGGCACCCCTCGTACAAATCTTTCTGGTTCAAGATACTACTAATCAAGTGTAAAAAATAATCGGACGGAAACAGCGATCGCAATAAAATTCCAGGTCTTTATTTCTCAATCAGAGTCATGAAAACACTCCAAAAAATTAGTTTTATCATCGAGCATGTTTTGGCATTTGAACGGGCAATTTTTTTTTTTTTGAATTTAAAAAAGATTTAAAATGGATTTCATGCGATAATAACAAAGTCCAAGAATAAAAGTAGATACGTACGAAAATTTAACTGTTTCCCCCGTCAAAAGGTTAGGCTTCATATTCCGAATGAAAAGACCAGATAAGATTACTAAGGCAATGCAAAAAATCCTAATGCATACCTTTTTATTTTGATCCCAGCAAAACATAGTTAATATATATTGGCCTTTTAAATCAAGACGAAGAGAATAAGCCGCAATAGGACAAGCATGTTGAGAGGTTTATAAAGTATGATTTTTGTCCGTTTAGAGAGTGCTTTAAAGCTTATTTGTCTACTTAGTCCAAAGTTCCACATGCTGGCCAGATATATTGTCCGTCGAATTTCAAGACTGAAGTTATTGTCGTTGTTGTTGTTGATGCCCAAGCAGACGAAGTATTATACTTCCCAAAGTCATAACTGTCAACTGTGATGGGGTTGCTAACGCGCGAATTCGCTGCCGTTTTGTGTGATCGTAGGAGATTCTTCAATGTCTGAAACGCCGTTTGGTATCAAACAACTTGGAGAGGACCTTTCTAATTCTGACGAACCTGGTGGTAAAGCTCAAAGTCATTTTGCATAACATTTAGTTTTGCTGGGATACCAAATTCAGACTTCGTGGCGGCTTCTTGCTGACCTAATCTAAAATCAAAAATAGATAGAGCTCTAGTGTAACATTCTATTGTGACCTCATGTAACGTCATAAATATTTTTATGCGCCAATAGTAAGATATTTTCGATTGTTTGGGCTCCAATTTCATGAATGGCAACTTCGATTTCGTATTTTAAAGCATCAGTCGTCTCTGGATGGTTCGCATAGCATTTGTCCTTAACGGCTCTCCACAAAAAATAGTCCAACGGGCTTAAATCACAGCTCCGAGGCGGCGATCGGAATTTCGGCTGATTATTCGGTTTTCAAAAACGGTAGCCAAAAGTTCGAGTGTAACTTTGGCAGTGTGACAAGTTGAGCCGTCCTGTTGAAACCAAATGTCGTACACGTCATCCTCTTCAATTTTTGGAAACGATGATGCCGCCAGACCAAAAACCGCACCAAACAGTGACTCGTTGTGGATGCATTTGCTTCTCTACAGTAACATGTGAATTTTCTGAGCCCCAAATCCGACAATTTTGCTTATTGACGTAGCCACCGATGTGAAAATGAGCTGCATCAGAAAATATGATTTTTCGGTAAAAATGCTCATCTTCGGTCAAACGATTTTCTGCCCATTTTTCAAGCGTATAGCGTCCCATTTCGTAAATGTCAAACCTTTAAGTAAATTATGAACACATTTGACATATCATTTGTGTTACCATTCTCAAAAAAATAGGTGGTTCAAAAAACAAACGCTATATGGCCCACCCTATATTTCTTTAAATCGTTAAGTGACTCGTTTTCTATGCAATTATTTTCCTCGATGACCGATGACAAGGAGAACGACTGGCGCATTATTGAAATCAACCAAAATCAGTTTAAGATTCGAAGCACCAATCAAGAAGAACAAATATTGGCAATGTTCTGTATGTGTTTGATGCAAATCAGTTTACCTTTTAATTATTTTTTGGAGCATTAAAACTATTAAAATAAGGACGCGTTTACTCGCTTCAAGAAAATACTGATAATGTATTTGTTATATCTTTCTTAACTTTTTGATATGGAATATGCAACAGTCACTGGAAGAAAAGTTTAAAACGCATTTGTCGGCAGACGAATATTCATCAGCTCCGACGCATCGCAGAGAATGAGTGATGAACTTGTGGCATTTGTGTACGCCGCATCCCCAAGTAAATACATATAAGTATATATATGTATATGTATGTACATATGTATGTATAGATACTCCTGCTGATTGTGACCACTCATATTATTGTTGTTGCTCCTGTCTGCTTCGCGGTTGTTTTGCCATGCGTCTGGTTACTGTCTACACGCTGCTGACTTGGTCATTAGTTTTAACCCGTTCATGTACTTGTACGATTTCAAAGATTGTGCTACAACACTCTATGGATGCCGGGTGGTGGTTAGCGGATGACGGTTGGTTGTTCAATGTTGGCAGATGGCAGCTGGTGATGTACAACTCACACACTTAGAAGAAGCTTAAGTTTCTCTATTTTCACTTTTGTGCTCTTCTCTACTTTCTGTATATTTTATTTTTAGATATTTCATTTACTATATTTGGCGCGCACTTTGACGTTTGAAGTGAGCTGCCTTTTGAAGAATACACATAGTAATACATATGTACATATGTAGGTTAGATGAGTGCGGGGAACACGTGCGCAGTAGTGCATAAAAGCGAGTATTTCAACTGCTAAGCAAGCGTGTGCGTTAATTTTACCGGTTCATGTGTATATTTTTCTTCTCTTGGCCCACGCTGCATATGCGCGAAACTGTCAATATATTATATGTAGACATATACGTACGTGTGTTTGTTTGTTGGCACGTTGTGGTTACACAGTCAAATGCACCTTAATTAAATGAGTGGTAATTAATTTTAAGTTTAATCGGAAATTTCATTTAGATTTCCTTTTTGATTGATGCGCTTCGACATGTTTGGCGGTTCGGCGTCAAAACACAACACTGTTGTATACCTATTGAGACAACGGCACGCACAGCGTCTGCTACCATCAGCGCAGAAGTGGACTTTTCAAGGCTGTTTACTTACTCAGAAGTCCTTTAGCATTGTCATTGCGTTATTGATTGTTGATCAACATATGGAAGAGTATTGTAAACAAATGAAATGCTTTAGATCATTAAAATTCAAGCCATTCCCTAAATTAATATTATATACTCATAGATATGTAGATAGACAAACGTAAATAAATAAATGATAACCGAGAGTTCATGGTGAAAATCCATGGTGGTGGGTACTGAAGGATTCCTGAGCTGTATTGAAATAGTAAAGTTCTGACATCTTTGCTGGAATTTTTAAAGCAAAAGTTTTTATATAAAGTGGTACAAAATTAATCATCCAAATTTGTTTTTAAATAACTGGATTACTTAAAGGTTTTGAGTAACGGACCTTTACGGACTCCATTGCTTGTCTGTTTGTATACCTCAGGCGTCTAGTTTAAATATGATTGGCGTACGACGCTATTTGCAAAAATTATAAATCTTCTGATAGGGTGTTTAATTTTGTATAAGTAACTAAGTAATAAATGTCTAACATAAATTTACTAGTTTCACAACTCCTTGTTTTGGTATTCGGTCCGTTACTAGAAGGATGCGTAAAAAATATGCTATGAAAACAGGAATTATTGGATTCATTAGATGTGCGGCGGTCTTTTAGTCTAATAGCGTACATCGCCAGTAAAGTCGCTAGTAAGTAAACTCGTCTAAAGTTGTTACAGTACCAATTTTCGAAAGCTATGGATTTAGGTACATATTCAAGTATGCATTGGCATAGGTGTAAGTATTTATGAAATACGGATCTGCTAACAACGATGCCTTTCGACTATTGCGTAGCCGTTGTAGAGTTTTTAATATCATCGGTATGATAGTATTAGGAAGTTTTTCACTAGCACCATCATCTCTTTAAGTTTTATTCTAAGTGTGATTTAAATATCTATTAATTTGCCCGCTTTATTTAACCAAGAAATACAAAAATCTCGTTCAAAAAATTAAATATAGTGGGTGCACGAATGGACGGGCATATTTTAGTGATCCAACACTGTCCGCTTTGTAGTCTTAAAATAAAAAAAAAATGTTATATTTAAATCGACTTTAAAACTACTAATAAATTCTGTGGAGTTTCTGCTCGATCTGTTTATATTCAAACTTAAAATTCCTTCGAGATTGAATTTTTGGCAAATTGGTCAATGCATTTAATTTGTGTAGCTTAAGCGATTTCTAGCAATATTTAAATTAAAAGTGATATAATTCGATTATGAGCCATTGATAAAGAATTTTATCCATGAACTGGAAATTACGAAACAACGAATGTTTTAGTTTTTCCGGGCGGATGTTTCTTTCTTGTGAATAATTTAACTTTATTTAATAATTTTATTTTCTTTTTTTTTTCATTTTTCACTTTCACATTTACAAATCGTATACGAAAATCGACGCTCTGTAAATAGAGTTCATCGCACGCTCAGGCCAACTTATGGTGTTCAGCGATGACGCCCATTTTTGGCTTAATGGCTACGTCAATAACCAAAATCGCCGTAATTGGGCTGAAAGCAGCCCAAAGCCTTACAAAAAGCTATTACATCCATTCAAAACAACCGTTTGGTACGGCCCATGGGCTGGAGGAATCATCGACCCATATTTGTTCAAAGACGAGGCAGTGAATCCGTGATCTCCACAGCATTTGGCTCTAACAAGACGGCACTACTTGCTAAAAAGCCTGTGAAACAATGGATTTAATGCGTCATCGTTTCGGTGAGCAATTTATCTCTCGTCTCGGACCAGTGAATTGGCCACCAAGATCGTGTGATACTCGTATCACACCTTTGGACTTTTATGGGTATGCAAATTCTAAATGCTTGTTGATAAGACATTGAAAACCAGCATTACAAAAATTATTCACGAGATGCCGACCGAAGTCTTCCATCGAGTCATTCAAAATTTGATGATCGAATTACGGCGCAGTCGCGGCCAATGGTTCTACACAAAATAATAAAGATTGTCCAATCAATTTGAATTCTCTTTGTTGTATAGCAATTTTAAATCTGATACTTCTAAATTGATCATCCTTTATATAAATAGATATTTATTTGGAAGCATGTTTTCGACTGTAGCTATTCCTTTTGGCCACAGACATGATGTTACTGATTTTCGTTAGTTACAACAATGAGCTTTTAAAATTACGGCGTTGTCGTCGTTATCGAAATACACCCATTTACCATAAATTGGGCGTGGCACTACTCATCATTAAAAATGTTACTTACTTTGTGTTTATTTTCTTGAGTTTCATACTTCAACCAAATTTAGCAATTTTGCTTAATTTATAACAGAGAAGTCAATTTTTATTATTATTATTTTTTTTATTTATTGTTATATGAGCGATGAACGACGTTATTAACCGAGTTCACCCATTTCCAATACTAAACTATCTTAGCCAAAGAGTTACTTATATGTGTACTTAATTTCATTTAAATACAAGGTGGCGCAAAATTAATCCCCCTATCGGAAGATTTACAATTTTTGAAAATTTCGTCGTACGTTCTCAAAATCATTTTTTTAATTTAGTAAAAAGTTATATAAAAATCAAATTGAATGATTAGTTTTGGGACACCGCACTGACTAGTGGATGAATCGACTCCTCTCATCATTCTGAGCATTTTGTTACATATATTTCTATATCTAATTCGATTCCTTTACGCTATTACATACAATCGTTAAGTACTCAATTGCGCGTTAATTTTTAAGGCTGGAGATGTGAAGTCAACATGAAATACTTGCTGAGCAACTTGACTTTCATTTGGTTTTGATGTTAAATACAAAGGCTATACTTTCTTATTTCTATGTATCATCCAACGAGTTTAATATTTCCACCTAATACTTCTTTGCACTAACTAGTTTTTTTCTTTGTCTTTGGTCACTCTAATAGCATTTTATTTGTTTATTATTTATTTGTATTTTTTTATAATTTTACACACTTGCCCACTTGCCCATTCGTGTACTTATAGGTGTTTCGAAGGCGTTTCCAGGCGTTCACATCCATTAGAGGCAATCAACAATTAGATTTGTTTATCTACAAAAATTGCCGCCACACACCCCTCTCAAACCCAACGCCGTTACCATCAATGACAACCACAATCAACTCAGTCAATTCCAGATAGGAAGTATTCATAACTTACGCCTCTAAAGTATAAAAACGAATGAAACCTTGAACTTTTTATGCGGTTGCTCGTCTAGACCAACACCGATATCTACCTGCAACAACAACTAGCCCTAATCATTTTGACATCCTAAGAAATTTCATACCATAATTCACATACAGCAGATTGTAAAAATTTGCCTTTCTTCTTTGCTTTTCCACCCATCTGCCATTTGAAATATTCTCCACTTCAACCGCCACTTCCCTGATCTGTCTATCGAACTCCAATGCACCATAAAAGTATATCGCATGCACAAAAGAGCGGTCGAAATTCAAGCGCGAGGAGGGGCACCATCCATCCCATTTACTTAAGCTGTCGTACTTACTCGCCATTGAACGCGATGCGCTTTTCACAAAAAATCACGTGTCAAGGCGCAATTTAGACGTAAAGTCTTGATTGCTGTTTAAGTTTTTCCAGTTTTCCAACTATCATCAATGAAGGTGAAACAGCACAATACACCAAAGCAACAACAAAACCCCAAACGTACCACAACTGTTGGTGAATAAAAGCAGAGGGCAACTTATTCGGTCATAGGCTGACTGCTGCGTTGTTTTCCAGCTCCGGAGTCGCTCGTGCGCAGCTGATAATGTCGATTTTTTGCAATGTTATTATTGTTGTTAATATAGCATAAGAAGCAGCCAAGACGCGTCGACTATAATGAGGGGGCGTGCAGTGCAGCAATGTTCTCAGACAATTCTTCTGCTTCTAATTTTATTTCGAACTTAAATACATACATACACACACACATATGTATTATCGAAAAATTATCATTTACCGGAGCATTTTATTGTTGCACTAGATTGGCTTTTGAGCGAGGTGTGGAAGTATTTGAGGAAGACAAATGACAATGGTTGCAAACCGCAGAATGCGAAGTACAAGAATAGCAATAAATAATAAACAATATAGGCATGTAAAGCAAAACTGAAGTTAAAGACAAAAGATTGAACTTAAAGAATAATATGAGGTTTTAGAAAATGTGTGGCAGTCAGTCAGCAATACAAACAAGTCTGAATAACCACTGCCGCTGCCACTATCTCGTTTAGATGGCCCTCGCACTATTGTCCTATTTTTACAGCGAACGCTGGGAAAGTTGACAAATGTCGTTTGTCTGATGGTGTTTGGGGTCGTTTTATTGAGCTTATATGGGTCATGACTTATTGCATACCACGATATTAAGCACTAAATCTGTCCCAAAAACATGAGCTCGAATTTGTGAATCACTTTAGTTTATGATGCATTTCTGAACTGTTCATTGTATTAGGTTAAATATGTATATTTATGTGTAAAATATATACCATCACTCTCATATTTTTTGTTTTACTTCCACTATCTTTGTAGGTACTGTAAATGCCAATGGTGAGACGAAACGACAACGGACCTCATATACTCGATATCAAACGTTAGAACTAGAGAAAGAATTCCACTTTAATCGCTACCTGACCCGCCGAAGACGCATCGAAATTGCACACGCGCTCTGCCTCACCGAACGACAGATAAAGATCTGGTTCCAGAATCGACGTATGAAATGGAAAAAGGAGCACAAAATGGCATCCATGAACATCGTACCATATCACATGGGTCCCTATGGCCATCCATACCATCAATTCGATATTCATCCGTCACAATTTGCTCATTTGAGTGCATAGGACGCGTGGCACTTTTCGGGTACTGGTTAGAGACTCAATCAGTTGTATCAGGAACCATATCAGGCGGCGGCAGCGGCCAGCGTAGCAGCAGGCGGCTATCAGACACAAAACGCACAAGATGCCGGCATGTCGCTGGGCGGCGGTGCCGGTGTCGGTGTTGGTGTAGGAGTCGGTGCGGGCGGCGGAAATTCGCTGTTCGCTTCCGCGGCTGCCTCCAATGCTGAGTGTGTCAAATATCCGCAAGAGTTCTGATCTCAAATTATCTTTAGAGAACATCAACAGCAATTGCAGCAACAACAAGAACATCAAATACAACATCAACATGAGCAATACCAACAGCAACAGCATTCGCAACTACACCAATACCCGCCTCACCATCATAGCCAGCATAGCCTACAGCTGGAACGAATTCCCGAACTGCCACTCTGTGGAGAGAAAGATTTATGTGAAGACACAGAGACGACAGAACTAGAGTTCAAGGACGAAATTGTTGGTGGTTGTAACATGTATTGCTGCTGAGAGATGCTAATGTTGCTGTTGCAATAAAGCTGTGGATGCTTCCGAGGTTGCTGCTACTGCTGCTGCTAGCGACAGCTGACCAAATTAACAACGATGATAATTTCTGAATGCAACTGATTTGTGTTAAGCAAGCAACGAGCCTTCAAATGAATATGAATGGAGCTCTCGTGAAGGGTTTGTGCCTATCGCCGACTCCTCCGAAAGCAGCTCGTGCAGGTTTATGATACTGGTCAGTAATGAAGAATTCCAACAAGATTTTTGATTACTTTGGAAACTTGTGAATCCTCCATAATGTGTATATATTGTACCTCAAATGAAATGAGAGAGCTTCGAATTGGAGCTTTTGCATTTCATTCCCTTTTCGTGGAAATACGAAAACCGTCCAGTATGATAAACCGCTATATTCTCTAAGCAGTATTCGAAAAGCCATTAGATGTAAGAAAACACACAGCACTGCCCTCAGCTCACAAGCTCGGCAGTTTAGTACAATAGAAATTCAAATTTCGATAGTGATATAATTTCAAACCAATTGTTTAAAAATATTTTTATTTTATTTCCGTAAATCTCATACGGACAGTAACACGGATGAGAAAAATAAGGAAAATGACGAACGAGTTTGTTAGCGATGGCAATGCTGTGTTAGTATAATTGTAGTTTAATCTGGTATTATGTAGAGAGATACAACAGTGCTTCTCAAACTGGGCGCAAATTTTTTAAAGGTTTGCGGTAACACTCAACCAGTTGCTCTCAAATATCACCTACACTCAGTGCTCTCAAACTGTGCATCAGTTTTAAATTTTCTGTATGTAACTCATGTCTTGAACCATTGTGAACATTGGCAGAGAACGTCTACTCGTATTGGGAAATTGGGAAGTCGACGACGTCTCTGTCAAATGATGTTTGCAAATTGTGGCGAAGTACTTAATTTGGTTTATTGGTTGATTATGTTTATGAATAATTACTAATATAAATTTGTTATTGTATTTCAGCAGTTTGTATTTTTGCACTGAAAAATTTTGTGTACATATGTATTTAAAATATCTGTTCAACTTTTTATGTATGTATGTATGTAGTTTTAATTGTTTTTGTTGACACTGAATTTTTAAGAATTTCCGCAAAAAGAATTAAGAATTTGTAGCAAAATTCGCAATGAAAATTAAAAATCATGTTATTTTAGAAGGTTTATAAAAGTAAAATAACTAAATTTTATAAACAAAACAAAACTGAAAACAAATTCGGGGAAAACAGGACATTTCTGAGATTTCTTTAGTAATTAGTCAGACAAAGTGAAGGGAGTCGGATTCGAAAAAACTTCTTAAATATATACATACAGATGTACATGCATGTTTTTCATAATATTTCTGATGCTATTCTTTTCTTAAGAATCTACAAATGTATGCATGTATGTATGGAAAATTTATGAAATTGCGATATCCCACTCTACTTATAATCTACAATTAGTTTTAATTAAATAATTTTATTGAGAATTTCACATTTCATTTTTTGTGTTTTTTTTTTTATTATATACGTTTGTATGTAAGTAGGCTGCTATTTTTATTCCCTGTTGTTGTAAAGGTTAGTGCATTCTTATCAGTCTAGACTAAGCAAATCTGAAACAATTGGAAAAGATTGTTTTAATTATAAATAAATTAGTTCAAAAATAATTGATGCCCGAAATAATATAAATCATTTTAGAACAAATTATTTTTATTACAATTTTTTTATTTATACAATAATTTCGATTTAATTGTGTTTACAAAAACTGAACTAGTTCCGTAAGAGATTTGCAATATCAGTATAAATAATGATGATCAAGGCAATGTAAGATGCCTAAGGGAGATCTTAAAAAGTATCATATATAAATACCAACCCAATTTATATATGTATGTAAGTAAGAATGCTGCATTCCATGTAAAGAAAATTAAATGTAATAGTTAAAGAATAAAACCTATTCAAAAACGTCATCTACTGTTTTTAAGCGGAGAAATATTGAATACAATTTCAATGGAAAAATTAGCAAAGTAAATGCAATTTATATATATACACACATAATGTGAAATATGTATGTAGATGAAATCAGTTGCTCCGGATCTAGTGCGCAATATTAATTAGAATACGGTATAATATTGTAAGATTATTGTAACGCATTAGATAACTAAACCCAACATAGATTTAAAAAAATTCAAAAAGAACAAAATCAATAAACTATTTAAAAAATTTTAAATATGCATTGTTTTTTATGTTAGTTGAGGTACGGGTAGCTCAGTTGGTAAAGTATTGCACTTTTAATCCAAGGGTCCCTGATACGAATACGAAGGTTGTTATTTCTATTTCTGGCTGACAGTGGGAAAATTAACACTGGTGGTCGAAAGCGATTTTGTTTTTTTTTTTCAAAATATTCTCCACCACAATTAATATGTATTTGAACCAATTGTCGTAGTGCTGCTGTTGTTGTTGTTGTTATAGCAGCTTACTAAGCCCTGTCAGTGCAATGTAGTTACCAGCCGTTTTGGTCTAGCTCGTCTAACAGTAGGCCCAGCGAACTTCCTGTTTCGACAATTTGGGTCCAGAGGTAAAGGGGTGTTAGGTAAGTAGGTTTGATGGCGCATATGAGAAGGTGGTTAGTATCGTGCGAGGAGCCTTCACATGCTGGACATATGCTTGTTATGACGGGGTCAATTCGGGATAGGTAAGAATTTAGTCTGCTACAGTATCCAGAACGTAATTGTGACAAAGTTACGCGGGTCTCGCGTGGTAGCGGGAGCTATTCATCTGCTGTGGGTGGTGTTCATGCAACTGTTCACGGTTTAGTTTAATTTGTTTGCCAATATAAATTTTAAATTTGTCACTTTAAACAACACAAATATGTCTCGCCCATCAAAATGTTCTGAGTACGTGTATGGCAATGTAAAATTTCCAACGGAAACGTCATACAGCGCCTGACAGCTCTAGGAGTGCTCGAGGCGAGAAATATAACCCTCGTACTTGTTGAGATATTTAACTTTTTTGAAAGTTTTTAATGCAAACATTTTTTTTTTAGCAGAAAATATTTTGATCATAGTTTCTGAACCTAAAAACTTGAATTAATGTACAACAAATTAACGCTTATAACATTTTCGGATGTTTGGCCGAGCTTCTCCTCCTATTTGTGGTGTGAGTCTTGATGCTTTCTAAATACAATTAGAAGGATCAGCTTTTTCACGGCAAAAAATCACTTGCGTGTTTGCCATTGCCTGTGCACCACCGAATAGTAGTCACACACCAACTATTCGGCTACGGTGGCCGAAGCTTATTTAATAACTGGAACTGAATGCAAATATGCAAACTAAATGTAAATATTTATCCTTTTTTTCGAAATAATGTCGCATTTAGAATCTTGCGAATATATGGCGTTTTCTACAGGGACCGCCACTCGAAGTGTAACCAACTTCAGACCGCTCGCGCAGCAATGCAAGGGCGTCATATGTACGTCTGTTATTTGGCTAAATGACATTCCAGAGCATTGAAGCATTTTGCCGAGAGTAAACGCGACAAATGAAAATCAGTAATGGATTTCAAACGTAATAGTGTGATTGAATTATATAATATTTGGCTGGAAAATCATAACCAGCGATTGCTCGTGAGCTTGAGCACCTTAATGTAAATAAAGTTTTTGTTTATCGCACCATTACTCGTTACAGTGATACTGGTAGCATCGCGAAATGTCATGGAGGTGGTCATCAAAATACTGCAACGTCACGTGAAATGGTTCAAAAAGTGAAGAAGCGACTTGAATCAAATCCCCGACAAAGTGCGAATCAAATGGCGAAGAACTGAAAATATCTGAATTGCATCCGCCGCATACAGAAAAATGATCTTAAAGTCAAGCCTTACAAGATCCAAAAGGCGCATGATTTTACACCAAAGCAGCAACAAGTCAGCCTTGAGAGAGCGAAGAAGTTGCTTCGCTTGGCTGAAAGCGGTCAATTTCCGAACATTGTGTTTTCTGACAAGAAAAGGGCGCTCCCCAATCGTTTTTATGGAGCCTGGCGTCAAAGTAAATGCGAAATATTATCGGTAAAGTATTCTGGAGGTTGTTTTGAAGCCATGGGCAGACAAACATTTCGGTAGTAGACCATGGACGTTTCAACAGGACTCGGCACCGTCTCACAAAGCTCGAGTGAACCAAGAATGGCTAAAAAACAACGTTCGGAACTTCCACACAATGGCTCGCAAATTCACTAGATGCGAACCCTATGGATTATTCTCTTTGGGCCGTTTTTAAGAGCAAGGTCCGAACTATAAAATTCACTAGTCTCGAGGCGCTTTTTATCATTGTCTGCGAGTTGGCCAAAATACCTGCAAGTTGCATTCGGGCAGCTTACGATTCGTTTCTTGCCCATCTCAAAGCTACAGTCGAGAAAAAGTAAATTAATTCTTAATTTTTTATTATTTTTACACAGTTTTTACTTTGAATTGAATAAAAGTAATTTTCCAAACTAGATGTATGGCCTTTTAAATTGGTTACACTTCGAGTGCCGGACCCTGTACTCTCTACAAAATGAGCGGGCGTAAGTTGCTCAGCGGAAACTTTAATTGTTCAAAAAAAATTAAGTAAATGTTTCTGTTTCATTATATTATATTCAAAATATATATATTTTATATTAAAGATATAATTTGTGGTGAAATTGATTTTTTCTTCTTCTATTCTAATATAAAATACGCAACATTTTCGCAAGGCGTATGAAAGCATTTTTAATGTCGGCTTATAATGGACATTTTTTCGAGAAGGAAACATCATATGTGTACATACATTTCTACGTGCAACCACTGAATCGTCTGTCAAACTTTTTATGGAATCCTTAAAATACGTTCACATATAAGTAAATTATCTACTTTTTCCGTAATTAAAAAGCGAGATTACCCATACAAAATTTCTATCCCGAAATCTGAGATTATAAAATAATCCTAGATAATAACCATGATTTTTGACATACAACCCTTTGTTTTCTGTGTAATAGATCATTTTTTTATAGGTGTAAAGAAAAACGTCAAAGTAAAAACTAAATAAAATGGATGCCGGCAAACAAAACAGGTTTTTAGACATAATTCTCATCAAATTTTTGTTAGGTATTGTTAATGATGCATTCATGTTACAGAAAAAATGGTCTGTCCATAAACGCTTTGTCCTCTTACGAGTATTACTTATTATAAAATGTAATATAGAATATCCCATGCGCATTGTTGCCACCATTTATTTTAAACCTCAGTAAACGTCGTTTACGGATTTCCTTCAATTGTTTATTACTAGCAGCCAGTCGCGCAATTAAATTTGCTATTCCTTCTCCTTGTCTATTCTGCATATCGTTAATAATAATTAAAAATACCAAAAACTCTAAAATATTCCATCAAACCTATTTTTATGAAGAAAAACCTTTCAAAGCAATATTAACAGCTGATTGTTAATTTTGGAGGTAATCTGCCATATGTGAGCGGGTAGCTGAATTTTGTGGACCTATTGCTAATTACTGCATATTTGAACGTACTTTCACTTTGAATTTTAATTTAAAGCTAAGTTTTTTGCAATTCGCAAAATCCGGCAACGCTGCTCTGCCGTTAAAGTAGGATACAGAGGACAAACATGCTCGCTATCGTTTGCCACAGACGACGAGAGGCCAGTGATGGTAAATGTAGGGAAAATTCCCTACATGTAGGGATTTTTGTAGATAAAGAAGGACAGATTTTTTTCAATTCTGTAAATGTAGGGAATTTTCAAAAAGGACAGAAAAAATTTTAAAATAGTGGGAAAAATTAAAAAAGTTAATTTTAAATAAAAAGCTGCAGTAAGATTTCATGCCAGTGTTTTTTCCTTATGGCAGCATACTTTTAAAGCGTTAATACGGCCACATTGCCATTTTTTTCTTCGTTAACGCTAACGCGATTTTTTCTTTGCGCGAAAATTGTTAGTTGTCCCACGTTTTCTGGTGCTTTTCACTTGTGAAGTAAGTTTGCAATTATTTTAGTTTTAGCTTTTTTTATATGTAAAATTTATATATTTTACAGAAATGAGCTCCTCCTTTTCAAATGACTCTTCGGAGGAACACCAGGAGAAAAATTCAAGTATCGGAAACAAAAGTTAAATAACAAGTGGCTTGAAGACGGCAATTTTAGTGGCTGATTGAAAGCTGTGGCTAACGATTCAATTAAATGCAAATGCGCTGAGTGCGACAAAGTTTAGAACTGCGGCAATTTTGATTTGCAGAAGCACGCCGAAGCAAAAATGTACCAAAAAAATATGAAGACAATAAAAAAGACACCTAAAATAAACAGTTTTTTTAAGAAAAAGCCGAGTAAACCAAATGGTTCCAGAAATTTCGAAATAAAACTTAGCATTTCCTTCGCTGAGCATAATGTCGCGCTGCAAGTGGTGGACCATTTAATCCCAATCTTAAAAGTAATCGTGCCGGATTCTGAAAAAATAGAAACTCCGTCTTATTTTAAACAGAACTGATTGTAATGAAAAAGTCTAATTTTTAGTTTTTTTGCTGAATTTTTCTTTATATAAGGTTGGCCAAAAAGTATTGCGGTATTTCCACAAGCTTGTCTTTGCAAGCGCGTAGTTCTAGTTGTATTCGTCGCATCGGTTCACGCTAGAGCTTTTTGGAAAGCACTTTTCACGTGCTAACACGTGTTTGATTAATTGTTGTTTGCTTTTAGTCGTTCGTGAGTTATAGCGTCGCAAACATGGAGCAAAATAAAGAGAAAATACGGCTTATTTTACAGTACTACTACAATAAAGGCAAAAATGCATCTCAATAAAATTTGTGCAGTTTATGGACCCGATACAGTTTCCATTTCCACCGCACAACGATGGCTTCAACGTTTTCGTTCTGGTGCAGAGGTGATCGAAGATGCGCCACGGTCCGGAAGGCCTGTCGTCGAAAATTGCGATAAAATCGCTGAATTGATCGAAAGAGACCGGCTTAGTAGCAGCCGTAGCATCGGCCAAGAGCTGGGCATGAGTCAGCAAACCGTTATAAACCATTTGAAGAAGCTTGGATTCAAAAAGAAGCTCGATGTATGGGTGCCACTCGACTTGACGCAAGAAAACATTTTTGCCCGTATGGGTGCATGCGAATCACTTCTGAATCGCAACAAAATCGACCCGTTTTTGAAGCGGATGGTGACTGGCAATGAAAAGTGGGTCACTTACGACAACGTGAAGCGCAAACGGTCGTGGTCGAAAAGCGGTGAAGCTGCCCAGACGGTGGCCAAGCCTGGATTGACGGCCAGGAAGGTTCTTCTGTATGTTTGGTGGGATTGGCAGGGAATCATCCACTATGAGCTGCTCCCCTATGGCCAAACGCTCAATTCGGACCTGTACTGCCAACAACTGGACCGCTTGAATGCAGCACTCATGCAGAAGAGGCCATCTTTGATCAACAGAGCCCGAATTGTCTTCCATCAGGACAACGCCAGGCCACACACATCTTTGGTGACGCGCCAGAAGCTCCGGGAGCTCGGATGGGAGGTTCTTTTGCATCCACCGTATAGTCCGGATCTCGCACCAAGTGATTACCACCTATTTCTGTCCATGGCGAACGAGCTTGATAGTCGGAAGTTGTCCTCAAGGGAGTCCTGTGAAAATTGGCTCTCCGAGTTTTTTGACAATAGGGAAGCGAGCTTCTATAAGAGGGGCATTATGAAGTTGGCATCTCGTTGGGAACTCGTCATCGAACAAAACGGCGCATATTTGACTTAAATCGCATTATTATAACCAATTTTATGAACAATTGAAAATTCAATAAAAATACCGCAAGACTTTTTTGACAACCTTATATATGTATGTGTTTATAATATTATAAATATGTGTATTTATATATATTTTTGAAATAAAAAATCTTATTAAAGTTTCAAAACAGCACCAAGCCCAAAACTTAAACAAATAATTCAATTTTGACGTTGCAAGTGCCTCATTATTGTGTAAACACAGAAGAAAAATATGTAGAGAATTTTGTAGGGAACATTTTTTGAAGCGTAGGGAAAAGTAGGGAATTTTTTTGGGCTGTGTAGGGATTTTAAAAAAAATCATTTACCATCACTGCGCGAGGCTAATATGTAATTTTGTGCTGATGGCGTAAAGAAGGTTAGCGAAATGCGGATGTTGCGTTTGCAATGTTTGTCATTTATGCTTGCTCTTGTTTTTCAATTTCGTTTTCAAGACACTCTATTAACTGCACTATTAATTTGTGGCTCAAGCTCATATTTTTCCGCCGATGTGCACACTTCAAACATCAACACAAAATTATTTTATTTTCAATGTACATACTATAATGTTCGCGCACCACACCACAAACGATGAACATGCGCGCGAGCCGCTCGCTGCATACCAAAATTTTTCGATTTTTGGCGAACATATTTTATTCATATGCCTGAAGATATACCGTATTTTTTGGTATGTTTTTCCATCTTCTGTAAAAATAAATTTACAGAATATAATAACTGACTATGAAAATAAAGTTTTCTATTATGCGGAGTTTTCATAAAAGAAAGATATGCATTAAATAAATTTCTAACTTTCTTATATATATGTACTCATATGTTATAAGTGCTCCACTCCTAATAATTAGATAAAAAGTTTATATGGACTAAATCTCGATCGCAATAGTAGTGGCTCAATTTCGGACCGTAATTACTTACTTTAATATCTGAACTCCAATATAATGTAGAGGGTTAATTTTTTGCAAAGGCAGTAGTGGACTAATCCTTCATGTTATTTCATTGCTGTTCCAATATCTTTAAAAATCAAACTTAGTAAACATCAAGAAAGCGTGGCCTATCTGGGCTTGCAGCGAGCTGGTAAATTGCCCACACAAGAGTTTCAAAAAAATTTATTGAAGGCCTATCCTTGTCTTTTAAATTAAAAGAATTTTTACAAATTTATAATTTCAAGGAGATGGAGGCTACGATTTTTGCGAACAGCACCACACTTAACTGAAGATCCTTTAAACAATTTACCTATTGATCATACTGCTCAGTTCTTTACCAACCTAACGATGGCACCAACAAAAAAATTATAACCATCTGAATAATGCTTTTTCAAAGAAAATGTATATCACCCCTTCCATGAAAATGATTTGTTATCTAATAAAACCAATCCAGTCACAGTCAGGATCCTTTAAAATTATAAATTAAATACTTCAATATTAGAAATAAAGTCTTCAAGAATAGATTTACCCCTTGCAATTATTTTGTTCTAGAAATTCACTCAAGTACGTAAATTATTAGAAACTGTACTTTTGCCTTCGTTAACGTGAATTTTCGGCGACACTAATTTTGACAGACTTCTGTCCAACAAGACAATGCTCCTTGTCACAAATCAGCGACTACGATGCGTTAGTTCACCGACAATAACATTGTTTTGTTAGATTCACCAGCACAGTCTTCAGATCTAACCCCAAATAGCACATGTTGGCTATTTTAAAATGTAAGGTAAAGGAATGCAGCAAAGCATTACAAACAGATCTGAAAAATGCTCTAATTCACGAGTGGAGCGCCAAGTACAGCCGAATGTGCAAAGCTTTTACACAGCATATCCCAGAGGACTGCTGCTGGTATCAAAGCAAAGGGTGGACCTACTAAATATTCATGTTTTTATCACTTATTCCTTTTATTTGTACTGATTCATTAATAAAAGATCATTACTCACTCCACTTTTTAAAACGAAAAATTCAGTAATTAATGGGTTGCCTAATTATTTTGGGCAAGGATATACTTATAGATAGTTCTTGCTTTTATTAATAAAAAAGAAGTATACTTACATTTAAAAATAAAACAAAACCAAAAACTAACGCCAATTACTCGCAACCTGTTACTCAGAAATTCCTCAAAAAAACATTAGTGGAAATCCCTCCAATCGATTTTGTGGCGTTTAGAAAAGCAATACTGAAATGATGCAAAAATTCTCACGCGCAAACTAAAAAGTTCAAATAAATATTAAAAAAAAACTAATTATACAAGACGTTTTTAATAATTATAAGCAAATTATAAATTATTTCGAAATTTTTAGTCCACTTTAAAAGCGTTTATTTAATTATTTTATTTGTTTATTATGTTTTTATAAACCATTCTGTTAAAAAGAGGCAATTTCTTTTCAATAACATGCATATATACATATGTACGAGTATATGCAGGGCATGCTGTTTTCGTTTATGCATTCGGATTTAGCTAAAATATGTATGCAGTGCCGAAGCTGAACACTCTCTCCAAATCATATTTTACTATATACATATGTGTGCATGTATGTGCATTTGAACTCGAAATATTTTATTTACTATGTTATGAAAGCCTTAAAGTTATGAAGTACATATGGCAAGGAACTATTTAGTGCCCGGGTAGCTCAGTCGGTAGAGCATTGGACTTTTAATCCAAGGGTCCAGGGTTCAAGTCCCTGCTCGGGCGAAAATTTCTTTTTCATTTTTTTTGTAATTTATTTTATTTTTATTTCACAAAGCTTACATAATAATAAATTATTAAATAAACTAAAGCAAACGCAGCGATAGCAGCAAACGCTTTCGGCTCGGTCAAGTATTATTATTCTTCTTCTAGATTGGCGCGATAGCCGCTTAAGCTATTTTGGGTGAGTCAAATATGTATATAGGTTGCAAATAAAAAAATATTTTAATATCACAGGAATTGGACCAGGGTATACAATGCTTATTATTGTTTGTAACGCATTGCGCCTGCCCTTCGGTTAGTGCATCCTTAAATTTTATTTATTTAATTTGTTTAGAACTTTCTTTAGATCATCACATCAGCCGTACGAAAATATCTCCTCCGTATTCCGATATTATAAAACCATCAGTTCGATATACACCTCTCATTTTTGTTGTAAGCATGAGAAAAGCTGGTGCAACTTTTTAAATATATTTTTAGTAAAATCTTGAATACCTATTTGTTTAACTGTTTAGGAAAAAACTTCTAAACAATCTTGGAACTTCATATATATTTGTTATCACAATCTAATTGCAAACTAAAAATGCTATACTCCTATATAGAAATGTGTTCGATCTTATGAAAAATACCATGTTTACGTTCATTTACAGCGATCTAAATTAAATTTTTTTTTACATAATAAAAACATCCTGATCACTCTGGTCCACATAAGAATTTAAATAGCAACTGTTTAAGGACGTATTGGTGCCTAAACTGAATAGGCTCCCAGGGAACTTTCAACAAAGGCCATCTCAATTCTTATGAACCCATCCGACCCCAACGTTTGCAGAGAATACAAATAGACAAAATTTACAAAAAACGGAGAAGGGTCGAACGGTGTAGGTAAACGCCGGACACAAACCGTGGCAACAACGCGCACTACTTCGAGCGTTTATTACTCGCACAAACGCAGCGATTCCAGGAGCGCGCAGCGGCACAAATTACCGTAAAGCAATACCAATAATCCGATAGGAAAATAAGCGCCAAAAAGTAGACACCCAAAAAAAAAAACGCCGAAAAATTTGGGATTAAAAAACGCCCCAAATAGTAGGCACCAAGGAAATATAACGCCAAAAAGTAGGCACAAAAAATATATTTTCTACAACAAACCAGCGCCAAAAAGTAGGTTGCGGTATTTCTCACTAGAAATTAGCAACCACAAAGAAAAACTCAGGAAAAATAGCCTAAAGTGTATCTAAGATATATATAAGGTATAGCTCTCTATCTCCTTTTCCTCTACGTTATATCTTTTTCCTTTCTCGCGGAACGAAAATGCCCAAAACGTTGCATGGACCCGAAATTTTACTCTCCATTCTCGCTGGTCCATCGACGCCTAAGTAGTTTCACTTCAAAAAAAAAACAAAAAACTGCAGAGTTCAGCAAGAAGTTTTAAATGTACAATTTAATTACAACAAAAATTATAGATTTGTAAATAAAATAGTTTTCGACAAACGTTGAATTAAATATCCATTCACGTTGAATTAAATATCCATTCGAGCTAATTTTATACCGACATTGCCCAAAGTTCCTCATAGCACCCAAAAAGATGAGAGTGGGGACTTAAAATATTGTGTGAACACTTTTGAGTAAACACTTATAATGTTACAAGTGGGAATAAAATTTCACGTCAAAGCCAAAAAAATAAATCGTGGTCGAAATGGCAAATCGCAGTCAATTTACATTTATCAAATAAACTGTACTATTTTGTTTATTCGTATAAACCAACCATACATATTCCACTCAACAACTAAAATCGCATTAAATTTCTTAGGAAACCACACGGTTACTAGTTTAATTAAAATTTTACTCATTACACCTTGACGTAATTTCAGTACATTTTTAAACATTTCAGTCACCCTGTTATCAAGCAAACCAGAGAACGTATAAAATATAAAAATTTACGTTCTCTGCCATGCATATCCACATAAGCACTTAATATTTATCCACCACTGTTAATAGCAAATGCGTTATACCAGATAAAAGGCATAATTATGTTGGTTTCTTAAATGGGAATGAAAGTGATTGTGTTGAAGTGGGCAATTTGGCAAAGTGTGAGTATGGCCCGGGTAGCTCAGTCGGTAGAGCATTGGACTTTTAATCCAAGGGTCCAGGGTTCAAGTCCCTGCTCGGGCGAAATTATTATTTTTTCTTTAATTCTATATCTTAAACCCTATATTTTAACAAGGTTAATCTTAATAGATAGGGCATTTTACGTCATCTTGGGGGGATATATTAATGCGATTAGTTATAAGTATAAGTACAGATGAAAATCACTTTGAGAATTGGATTAAAATATAATCTAAATATTCAATTAAATTGTTTTTCTATTTTTTTCATTGTGAGTTACACATTTTTGTGTATGTTTGTATGTGGATAAGAATATCATGTTAACTAGGGCGTTTAAATCATGAATTGGCATTATTATTGTTATTAACTAACAACTGGCAAGCGTCACAATGCCACTCAAAGAATTGTTTAAGTTTACTGAAAAGTTTATTATATATTTATATTTAGTATTTTTTGTTTTTGTGTCTGAAGCGTGCACAAATTAATAATAAGTTTTTTTTTATGAAAAGCGCTAAGTTAATAAAATTAAAAATATAAATATATAATGCATCATATAATTCAATAACAACATTTATTCGTTCTTCACGATTCTGTAAAAAAATTGTCTCTCTACATTAAAATGTAGAAGTTAATTCACAAATTAATGTCAAAGTCTATTCGTCTTCTCATCATTTGTAATTTTCGGTCATAAAATTGATCTCGAGTTATATTTGGATTTTAGTAAACGTGTTTACTATCGATGTGATAATTTATATCATTTGTTATATTTTATTATTGACACAACAATGATTTTTTCGGGTTGACTTTCTAAGTCTAAGTGCGTGGACCGAATTTAACAATTATTGCACACAAATATACTCACGATATTAGCCTTTTGATTTATATTCTCCTCCTTCTTCTTAATTGGCGCTATATCCGCTTACGCGATTTTGGCCGAGTTTAACAAAGCGCGCCAGTCGTTTCTTTCTCGTGCCTACCGGCGCCAGTTGGACACACCAAGTGGAGGCCTTCCCCTTCCTCTGCTACCACCAGCTGGTACCGCATCGAATACTTTCAGAGCCGGAGCGTTTGTATCCATTCGGACAACATGACCCAGCCAGCGTAGCCACTGGATCTTTATTCGCTGTGCTATGTCTATGTCGTCGTAAAGCTCATACAGCTCATCGTTCCATCGCCTGCGATATTCGTCGCTGCCAACGTGCAAAGGTCCAAAAATCTTGCGCAGAATTTTTCTCTCAAACACTCCAAGCGTCGCTTCATCGTATGTTGTCATCGTCCAAGCTTCTGCGCCATACGTTAGGACGGGCATGATGAGATTGATTGATTTATAGTACTATTTATAAATTACCATTAAGAATGAATGGCAATATTTAACGAAAAAAATGCTTATTCTTTGCATAAGCTGGAAAAAAGGGCCCTTAACGCTTATTTTAGTTAAAATCAAACACCGAAAAGTAACAACATTCACTTATACACACTATTTAATAACTGAAGATTTGATTTTAAGCTATTTTTACTAAATAATTTAAATTCTATTATTAGGTTGGCTTCTTCAAGTGCTCCCGCGGCCAGTGCAGGTCAAAGACAAATATCTCTGCCGTGCCACAGGCACTTAGTTCGAGAGCGCGCGATTATGTCTTTCGCGAATATTTTATTTGATGTTTGGCTCACGTACCGCATGCCCAATGAAACTGTGCAGCGGGAATATATTATAAGGGATGGGTCCGTCCTTTCTTTAAAAACGATTTCTGACTGGTTTAGCTACTGCAGGGAGGCTGTGGTATTATATCAGTAAGATTATCAAGAACTTTAAGGGAGAATTGACAAAATAGGAAAAAACTGTCCAAATTGAAGAAAGTGCTTTTGGAAAAGGAAATACAACAAAGGTAATTTGGCTTAATAATGGAAAAAAATTGTAAAAGTATTATCACTGACTTGATTTATATTTTCCAGGAAGGAGAGTCCAAGGACACTGGGTACGTGGGATGATTGAGGATGGGAAGGTGTGTCCGTTCGTTCGGAGGTGTGTCCGGACAACGTATGATCCAATGAAGTTCTGATACCTCTGATAAAAAAAACACGTTATTGAAGGCACAACCATCCGTACAGATTGCGAACATACGACTCGCTGTCGGAGTACGGATACGATTTACCAAGAGGTAAATCACAGCGGTTCTGTGAATACATCTGTCGCCAAGATTCAATTTCCACATTCACATCCACTGAATCGCAGTGACGTGCTGTAAAACATTTCTTTAACCCATTAAATCCCAACCTTATATAAAACAATTTTTTTTTAAATGCGTTTATAAAACGTTTATTGAAATAGTGTAATTAAGCTCCTTAAAAAAAAAAAACACGAAAAAAGCTCAAAGAAATGCATTTTTTGGGCTGTACCCAATCGAGTACAATGGGATAATATGTATATACATTGCCTGTATATGAAAATATGGAGTGTTAAATAAAAAGACACTTTCAAAGACTTCCTTGGTTATTAGTTCGGTTAACAGTATGGAAGTTTTTGAAACATTCTCTCTACGCAAAGGGCTACATTGCATAACTCGCAAATCCATCGAATTCTTTGGTGGCACTCCCTGCACCTCAGCTGATTCGATATCCTTTTGGGAAAATGGTTATATGAGGAACCAGCTATTGATGCCGTTGTCGATCGTTTTGAAAATATGTCCCGGATATTATAATTGCGTAAATAAAATCGCACAATTTCACGTTGGTATTGCAACAAGTCGCATTGACTCTTACTTGCCATTTTATAAAGCTTCCATGCGCTTACTACGCACGAGTTTATCATTGTGGTGAAAAGAGGCCACCACCATTTCTTTCCTCGAAACTTTATATTGTAAGTATTCAAAGCTTGGTCGTGGAGGTCAACTCCTCCCATTCCTGAGTTGTATTCCGCTATCAACTTCGGCTGATGGGCATTCACCTTGCGCCTCTCTTGTCTTGATCATCGTTTGACGGTATGTAAAGGTTCAATTCTATCAAAGTTTGTTCCCACTGTCACAACGCTATTGTCATTCCACGTCACAAAAAGTATTCCTGAGTCAGAAAACCTACAAAATTTGATACAAAACAACTATTCAAATAAATCATTATGATAAACTTACATAAAATCAAACAGGGAGATCGTTGCTTCTTTTGTAGTTCTTTGTTCGTTTTCAGAGGACATTTTTTGGTCCGCCGTTCACGAACAGTCCCAGTAGCCTTAAATCCTTGTTCTTTCAAAATTCTAAGAAGGTCATATGACGTAAAGAAGAATCGAAAAATACGATTCCAAGGTTGGAATATCATCACGCAATATATTATCCTCTTCAATGTCCTCCTCATCTGTGTCACAGTGGGTATTTGGCGGTATAATAGCGAAGTCGAAGTGACTACGGTCGCTTGATTCAATATAGTTGGTGGCCGCAGAAAGGTTATGAAACCTCTTTCCGTAAAATTTTTTTACATCCATTACCAAATCTACATGAAATATGAACACAAAATATATATGAATGTTCCCACTGTACCCATGCGAGTACACTAGAATTTAAACCTACCGATATGCACTTTTCCACAACTTTTTTCGTTTTTTTGGTATAAAGTATACAAATTATATGTATTATGAATATTACCACACTGAACTTTTTCCGTGATAACTTAGATTTTGTCAAACAGAGAGCTTATTGCAAACTAAACCATGAAAAGAAGAAAAATAGCAAAGGTGCACGCAAAGACAAGTGAATAACGGATAACGGGACTCAAAAAAAAAAAGAAGGAGAAACATGTGTATTCCTTTTCGACATTGCTCTGTATTATAAAGTGGCGAGTACATTTAAAAATTTGTAAGCGTTGGCTTTTGACGTCGTTTCGAAAAAGATGCTTTTTTTGTACTCAAGCGAGTACAATGGGATGGAATGGGTTAATAAAGAAATGTATAACAACTCTGGCAACTTTGCTGACGTTATAGAGGAAACGTGGCATTGAGATGAAAAAGCAGAAACAAACCAACAATGAAGACCTGAGCCTTCGATAAAACAATATTCTCAAAAATAGTGATCGAGCGATTGTTTGATCTAAATTTTCACCTGCGGTGATTTTTCGTTCTTAAATATACATACATATATCCATGGTACCCAAAAAATTAATAAATAATGAAAATTTGGAATAAAAAATCTATTTCTTATTTTTCTAAATTTTGATCCACTGTAATTAAAAAAACTAAGACCAGACATTTTTAAGGAAAAAAGAAGGCTTGTATTGCGTACATCGCGATGAACAGTGAGGAGCGCCCTCTAGCGGGTACTTTGAGTGGAATAGAATACCGCGTCTATTAGCGAATGTCACAACCAACTAAGTGATGGTAAGCTTGAAGAGTGAATGGCCATGGTGAGAAAACTGATATTTGGTAGATAAAATTAATATGCCCGGGTAGCTCAGTCGGTAGAGCATTGGACTTTTAATCCAAGGGTCCAGGGTTCAAGTCCCTGCTCGGGCGACCAAATATTTTTTATATTTGCGTTTTAAGTTTCATAATATTTTTTTTATTATTAACATTATAGAGAATATCACTTATAAGAGTCTGGTAGAGCGATTCTAGTTCTAGCGTAATATTGGTGTACACTATAGAAGTCCATAAAAATCATTTGCCTTATCGGCCTTGCGAACTGGACTCCCAGAATTATCACGTCAATCATTATTTTTTCTGAAAAATTTCTTTATTTGCCATAGCATTTTCACGGATTTGCAGCTTTTGACTAAACCTCAGCTAAAAACCGTTCCTCCCAGATCGTACAGTGGTGTTTGGGTGATGAAGTGAGGCGAAATACTTTGTCAAAAACTATTTAAATATTTATTTGTAATTTGTATTTGTACATATTTGTATTTAAAATCTTAACACATACACAAAATATTATTATACAATATTTAAACTATGAATCATTCACAGATTTTGTTTGAAAGTCCAATAGAAATTATTCGAGCTTATACAATAAACATTTAATTGTTTATAGGTATATTCATTTCTTTACAATATTAGTACTTTTATTTAATTTTAATGCGAACATGATATTCTGAATCAACATTTATGAGGCTTGCCTTTTATATCGCGTACCTTTGCCGTACCATATGTGATGAGCTGTAATTCGATATTTTTATTGAAAAGTTTGGTATTTTTAGCATAAAGTTACATATATGTTTTCACTCATAAGCTTAATTTGTTCTTTTTTCTGTGAGTTGAAAACTTCACCTTGCCCTATAAATAGAATTAACTCATGAAAATTTTCATGCGATGATTTATTAAAATTTTTGACATCGATTATCGGGACAAAAGTGCACTGATTAACTTACTCCGACTTTGGCGTTGAAGCACCACAGTTGGCCACTGTGAAACGCTAAAACAACGATTTCCAAAACATGGCCGTCGATCATTGCTGGGTAAATTTACGAATTTTAAATGATAAAAAGAACGTCTAGGGCATCGTAGCCGGTGACGCATATTTGATCTGTGCATATGGGTCGAAATTAAAACAGCAATCGACAGTAAAGGTGTTCGATGATGAGCTTAATCCAACAAAAGTTGTTCGCAGAAAATCTTATCATATCGCAACTGTACCACAAGAAAAACTTAAAACAGTCAATTCTGAGTGTTACACAACCACTTGTTTGCCAGAAGCTTTGCCAAGAAAATGCGAGCTCTCACATACCGCCGCACACAAGAGAGTTTTTGAGCACTTAAAAGTTTGAATTATTTAATAGGTAGTCCGCCGTACAGTGCTTGATATTTCTAAGTCTTAATAATTTCTTTTTGTTCCCGAACATCAAAAATAAAATGCGAGTCAACGCCTTTCAACGAGCAAAATTGCTTTGGAAATTGGTTCAAGCGAATGCAGAAGTGTATTGACTTCCAGGAGAATATCTTGAGAAGCAATAGTGCCAATTGCATTATTATTTTACTATGCTTTCATTATTGGGCGCAAAATATATAACAGGCCATCCTCGGCCTAGTAAGTCTTTTAACACGTTGGCTGCCAAAGCCTTTTTAGAATTTTGATCGTTCAGTAGCAGTGTCATTTAACAATTTTGGTCACCTGAGGCCAACAACTTATTTATGTTCTTTTTTGTTTCTTAGTGCCCAAAAATAAGTTTTGACTACTCGCGACTTTATTTTGGTCCCTAATTTTGCAGTTATAATGGTTTTTTTGTGTCGCACATTTTCGTGGGACATGGCCTGGGAGATCATAAAACATGTTGTGAGTAAATGACTTACGCGTACCTTTGGATTTTGTATGAAAGACCTGAAATTTGAGACGCTATTTGCTACTTATTTCACAAAAATGAAATAAGTAAAATTATAAAAATTTATAAAAATTAAATCATTGAGCATCCCTATTAATAGATGCTATAATAGATTAATAGATACAACTGTAGTTTCAAATATCTTGATCTTATCGTCGCCTTGTTGGTAAACTTTTCGTAGGCAGACAAACCGACGGGGATGGTTAAAAATACGCAGTACGCCACCTGATAGCATAATTTTTCTAACTTTATTGTGCTCGTAGCCCAGGCAGTTAATACCTTCCAAATTTTCTCAAATATTACATCTAATACACATTTAAAAAATATATATATGTATATGTATACATATAGCTAATACATATATTTATAAGAGTATATACCTGCAGGATTAAAAAAATAAATTAGGTCAAGAACCCACGGACGAATTAAGTTTGTTTTGCAAAAACTTACTTTACTTTTCTATAAATTTTTGATATGCGTTTACTAAATGATCTATTTAATACCCATTTAATAGGCAAACAAACTCGCGTATTAGACTCGTATTAACACAATGTGAATGTGTTGTACACACAAAAACACTTATACGAGATACATGCGCACATACGTAAGTATGTACACACATCCAAATATAAGCCCATGAATATTTTTCGGTTGGATACAATTTTGTCGATGTTTGTGTAAGCAAGTCAACTGCTATGAATATAGGTACTCGCACTATTTCCTTTGCACGAGTGCGATGTTGGACGTCTAATTAAACCTTCAGGAAATTAGCACCTTCTAAGTATTTACGTTTCCACTTAGGTGAGCAGTACAATACTCAGTAAATTCGCTGTTTACTTGAATTCACTTTTGAATGCGGACCACAAAGTTGTCTTAAAAGAGTTTGTAACAGACTTACAAAGCAACAGCGAACAATGTGGAGCCATTAATGCAGATAAGTTTTGGTATTTTAAACATATTTGTAGTTAAACTTACCTGAAAATTTTATTCACTTAATAAAAAATGTCTGTTCTAATATACCCCTCGTCACGATGTTCGTGACCGGAATTATTGATATTTTTATGAGAATCAAGAAACAATTAAACTACAGATTGGTAGGCAGAATTCGAAACATGATTTAGATTAGCACAACTATTATAACTTGATTCCAATTGATGGCACCATTCATAGAGCATCCTCTGCTTAAGGGTTATCGAGAAGTAAAATGCCTTTGAATTTCCGCACTTAAAGGACCAAAAAATTATCGATTAATATTTATTTATTTATTCACTAAATGTAAACTTTAGCATTAGTATTTAGCCAGTATGCCATTTAATTTAACTACATACATACATACATATCATCTTGATTAAAAGGTTCCCGGAACAACCACCAGGTGACGTTCAACAATGAATTTTGTTTCTTTGTTAGGTTGCCACATCTGTGATTAACATTCCTTCCATTTTGTCGGCATTCCTTAACATTTCTAAAATTTACGCTGCCTTGAGTAAATCTACCTCTGCCCGTGTTCTCGATTTTTTACGGTTGTAAATATAGATTTCAATTATATTCTAAAGAAAACAGCCGTTTACAAGTGGGATGAATGCTTCAGAAGAGATCGTGAGTCCGCAAGGATAATAAATGTAGTGACAGTCCGTCGACATCGAAAATGAAAACATCAGTCATTGTTAAGTGAAAGAAAAGTTGATCAATAATCGCAAATTAACCATCAGAGGGCTTGGGCATTACTTATAGATCTGTTCAGAACATTATAGTAAATGATTTGAGCTTGCACCGTGTTGCTGTTGGTTCCAAAGGGACTGAATTTTATCCAAACAAGAGACCGCGTTGATATCATCAAAGACATGGCTTCTAAGGGTGAATCCGACCCAACATTCGTTAAACGCATCATTACTGGAGACGAGACGTAGGTTTATGAGTATGAGACGCAATCCAGACATCAGGTGAGTGAGAGGAGAGTTCCACTTCAACAAAGACCAAAACAAAACTACTTCGTTTTCAGTAAAAAAAAAAAGTTTTCATGAATTACAACGGTATTGTACATCACGATTTTTTGACACTTAATATTGTAAGATTATTATTTGAAAGATTTTTTTAGGGATTTGTGCGAAAACAACTCATGGATTTTGCACCATGTAACGCACCGTCGCACAGTGCCAGCATTATCCGTGAAATTTCAACCAAAGTGAGAATTTTCAACCAAGAATGGTATGTGATTTTTTTCTGTTTGATCGAGTCAAAAAACCACTACGGGGAACGCGTTTTAACAGTCAAAAGGAAGTAACGGAAAAATCAAAAACAACTCAAATTTCATATATACATAGGTATAGAGTCCAGAAACGTTTAGATAGCTGGATCAAACGCTGGCATAAGTGCGTTGCAGTTTAAGTTGAACTTGTATTTTGAATTTTCTGAATATATTTGAAATAAAGATGGGCTGACAACATTCATAAACAAATGCTTAGACGTCGATGGTGGCAGTAATCAAAAATTCACTTTTAATTAATTAACCCCACGTTGCGAGCATCGAGAAATATGTTAGGTCAGTGGTGTTCAACCGCACACTAGTTAGTGTGCCATTTAAGTTCCGGAAATTTATCAATAAGGTACAAGAAAATTAGATTACATGTAAAATGATATTATCTATCTATTGTAACTCTACACAATGATTCCAATATTGATTTGACGATTGGTAGCAACTTCGATAATCCTTCGAAGTTAACCCGCTTAGCTTCGCCGTTACAGCTTATTTGGCCTCCTGTATGCCTCCATATCCCTTGAAATGTGTCTTCATGGGGCGATATCGGAGTAAAATGGTGAGTATACCAATGTTGGGATGCATTTTTCGCCAAAAGCTCTTGCATAATAAAGGAAAAATAGTCAGTGGGCTAGCGTTACGCAAGTTTCAACCGTTATCGGTGAGTTCGAGCAGCATACGGAAGAGTAAGAAAAATTATCAAGCTTTGGAATAAGTAACCAAATTTGCAGTTGCAAACTACGCTCCTCGGCAGATAATGGAAAACCTCCGAAAATGGCTACTGTGTTCTTGGCGAATTTGATAATTGAGTTACGTCAGTACAGAAAATAAACAAACATTTGTGTGCAAATGTATACATAAGTGCACTATTTATTCCATCATTTTTGACTTTCCTCTACTTTTACTTACTCTTATTCTTCGTTTTTTTTTTACTTTCTGCAATACTGCCGTTACGGCCCTAGGGATGACGCAATCTTGTATTATATCAATCAGTTCAATCTAGCCACGCCTCAGCCTAAAATGTAAAAAAAAAATTATTACAAATTCAAATTCTATCTCGATTCGAATTCGTCGAATTTGCAAGATCTGAAAACTTGCGTTATGCACTCAACCATTTTCGCGGATTGAAAAGTAATTGTTATTTACTTCTGCCAACCATTGGCTACAAAAATGGCAATGCTGCTAATACTAGCTACGATACAATTAACCATACAAAAATATGGTCAAAGTGTGAAATGAAAAGGGTCAATTTCAACTATGCATTTTTATGAACCTCCTCCAAAAAGTAACCATTTCAGAAACATCAAAATAACAATAACAAAATTATAACAATAATAAAATAGTCTAAATGCTTGGGAAGAAATATAAATAAATAAATTTGGTTACAAATAATCAAAACGCACAAATACAAGTAAAAATACTCTTATTCTTCCTATTTTTTGACAGGTACCTAAGGTGTGAGTTTGACGGCAGCCAAGCGTGCGATGGTGTGAGTTTTTGGTCTTTTTGTTGTGTTGGTGGGGTTGTTAGGTCAAATTTGAATTTGTCTGGTAACTTAGAAAGAATAGAGTATCAAAAAAAAAATAATAATAATATTTTTGACTTGGAAAATTTACAATAACAAATATTTTTAATATACTTCTTAGCTATAATAATTGGGAAATATTGAATTTTTTGACGTGATAACGTCTTATAATTCGATTTAACAGGCTGCACGCACGAAAAAATGTGTCGTTGCCTTGCTCATTACTGTTACCTTGCTCATTTGTCGTTACCTTGCTCATTGCCGTTACCTTGAATGAACTGCAAGCGAAAGCGCGGAACGAACGACAAAGCAAACGAACGGCAACGTTCGACATCTTGCTCTCTCCTACTTAAGTGAGCGTATATGTGTATGTATATGCGCATATGTACATATATAAATTCACGTATTTGTATTTGCATATGCCTTCTTATTGATTATTATTCATTTGATTTACTTGAAGAATTTAAAATAAAACCAAGTTTGTTAATAATACCTGTTGTTTTAATGTTATTATTACTAATTTTTTTATTATATATGAAGGAAAAAATGTATGGTAATATTTACCATATACCTTATAAGATATGTTGTATACTAATATATGTATATAAACAAACATGCATATGCATATACAATTTCGCGCAATTTTCAAAAAGAACAAATCTATATGTAAAGATGCATACAAGTCATATGGACATATCAAATATACGAATCTATTCCGTACGCAAGCAAATGTAAGCTAATGTGCTTGAACTGCAAGCGAGAGCGCGGAACGAACGACAAAGAGCATAATCGGCCCCCGCATTCGGCAACGTTCGACATCTGGCTCTGTCCTACTTGAGTGAGCATATATATATATGTATATGTATGTATATGCGCATTTGTATATAAATTCACATACTTGGATTGGCATATGCCTTCTTCCTGTGTGCATGGTAATGAACCATTTCTCTGTTGAGAATAGGACGATGATAGAAAAAGTAGGAAATGAAAGGGAGTGTTTCGAGTGTAAAGTGTCTTGAAAAAGGCAAATCGGTGATGGTGCCTCTTAGTGTTGTTGACTTATTAACGTCTGATGCACAATCGAAATTGAACATATCTTTCATGAATTTGATAAATGTTTCGTCATTTTTCACGTTTGTGTAAATGTAACTTGACCTATTCCATTGCAATTCCATTTACCTCCTCCTCTATATCCATACAAAATATCTATCAAACAAATAAAATTAAAATTTTGTTTTGAAAATTGCAACCATTCCATCAATATTTTCTTATGACGTTGTCACGTTAAACTATCGTCAGTAAACCGACTTTACAGACAACCTCTTTTTTAGTATGATTTTATATGAAATATCATGATTTTTTATGCAGCCATGTTAAGAGCGTTTTGGAATCAGGTGATCTCATCTGTGGGCAATTTTGACAACCAGCTGAGAGTGTTTTTACTTATTGATCTGTACAATGTCCTCATCTGTCTATCACATTCGCGATGAATTATGTAGCGCTCAACATTTCTTTCAGTCTAGTAAATCTATCTATTAAACCAGTTACCACTTGAACAGCTGGCCCTGATACTGTGCGGTAGCCAGACAAAACTCTCAGAACTCCCCTTCGTTTTCTCGAATCATCTTTTATTTTGATATTTTGACAATGACAGATATTTCTTTCACACTTGGGGATATTACAAACGTAATGGACCACGGTTTTGCTCCAAAAATCAAAACTGCCGTGGTTGTCGTGGGGTTCCGTGAAGGTCTGATATTTTGCGAACAATATACATATTCACGATCCAGGCTTTTGGGAGCCAAAAGAGATAGAGCCAGAAACCATCACCAAGTTCTTGGAAACTAGGAACATGAATGAAATCGAGTTCCACAAGTAAAGGGAATGTTGTGTATTTCGAATAAACGAATAATATACAAAAAAGAAATTAATATATGGACCATCCTTTACGTCTATATTTAGCTCGATTCCATTATACTCTTACCGTTATGTAAACCCATGCGCAACGAACGCGTGCGCAAATAGACATCCCAGTTGGAAAATGTTTTATTTAGGTAATCGATAAAAATTCTATGGCTCCATTCAAAAATGACAACAGTGTTTCTTCGATTTCGATGTTATGTGCAATTAAATTCAAAACCTCGTTGGGTCTAAAGAAATCACGTCTAAATTCTGTAAGCCGTAAAATCAAGTTTTCGAAAATGGCAGAAGTAACTGTTTTAACACTTTTGTGTTAGATATTTAGTCAAATCCATTGTATAGTACGATTACACGTTGGAACAATGCACAGTGGTCCGACCAGAAGGCGTTGGCGGACAAAATTCAAAAACTCATTAATTAAGCTGAAAATATATATTTAGGGGTTTTAAGGATCAGTGATGACGAATCTGACCTTAGTTTTAGCAAATTTTAAATTCATTGAATACTATAAATACATTTTTACTTCCGTAATTAGCTGGTGAGTTCATTTTTTCATTTTCCACGACCCCAGAGAGTACCACGTGGAGGTTTACGGTAAGGTTATTCTCTCCTCATTTTTTTTTTTGTTTTTAGATTTTTTTTTATTTTTTATTTTTTTTTTAATTTTTTTTTTTTAATTTTTAAGTTTTTCTTTACATTTAATTTTTAATTTTTTTTTTTTTAAGTTTTAAATTTTTTTTGTTTTAGTTTTTAAATTGTTTTTGGATATTTAGTTGTTTTTTTGTTTTTTGTTTTTCATTTTTAATTTTTTTTTATGATTCAGAATCCTCGGTTTCTGATAAGCTGTTTTCTGAAGCTGGATCATTTTTCAAATTTAAAATCGCAAGAACCTTTTTTGAAAATGGTTTTGGCTTGTTTTCGGAACCTTAGTTTTTGGTATTATAACTACATCTGATGAACAAAGCAAAGCATTTAATAAATCTGTCATTGTGTCAGTTCTCGACATTTTTCGTGTATTGTTTTGTTTAAAATTTCTGTCTTTTACACAAAATTGCATAAGCCATATGTAACGTTTTGCCTGTGGGTAAATGCACAAAAGCTACATTATTTTTAATTTGCGCAACAGGTTTCAGTTTGAGATCATAGCTGAAATATGTGGCTACATAACTCATGTTGATTTCAAGTGGACCGGTGTGAACCACTCGAAAAAATGATCTTTAAAAAAAAATTTTCGAAAAATTTTGAAATTTCAAAAAAAACAAAATTGCATTTTGTACCAAAACTTAAGAGAATTATTATTGTTTCCGTTAATATATTCAATTATCTTTTTTTTTCAATATTTGGTTAACAATCAAATGGTAATATTTATTTGCAGACATGAAAATGAAACTCTTGTATGAAGTACGATTTGCATACAATTTCATGTTTAATGTCAAAAAACTACAATGAAAAATTTTTTAAATTAAGTAATATTTTCAGGAAATCTGCCTTGAATATTTAAAAAAACATCTGCATTATCAAATTTTGATTTAAAAAATGTTGAAAAATTGAATTTTGTCCGGACAACTGTGCAATGCATTAAAATTATTGAAACTTATTACGAAAATGGTCGATCTTTAAGAACAACTTATCGCGCAACTGGTTCTTCCAAGGATAGAAAAAAGACTTCCAAAAGCTGGACGTTCTGTTGAGAATATTGCTCCTGAAGCGCAGAGCGTTGCTGAACAACCTTCAACATCGATAACTCGACGTTTTCACGTTTTCAACAGTTTAGCATTCATTAATCGACTGTTTGGGGGATTTTACCTGTAGACGTGCTTATGGTGGGCATTTAATTGATGACACTTTTCACATATAATTTTTAAGAACCGTGTTTTGAATTAAAATGGTAAAACTTGAAATAATCTAAATTCTTACATGTTTTATTTTAAAACAACATAAATCCCGGGCTTAACACATAGATGGCACTATTTCTATTGCATTCACCTCTTTTTCAGTTAGTACTAACCTTAAAAAGACAACTGTTAAAATTTCATAATATACCATTCATTAGTCCGTGAGTTATTGTTATTTTCAAAACAATGGATCCAAAAGAATTTCGGGTTTTAATTTTACATTGGTTCTGGTTGAGAAAAAATACCGGTCAAGCAAAGTAATGACTGGAAAAGTATTATGGGGACTCCGCTCTATCAGAAACAACAATAAAACGATGGTTTGCTGACTTCAAACGTGGTCTAGAGACACCGATGATGCACAACGCAGTAGACGTCCAAATGAGGCGGTAACACAAGAAAACATCAAAAAAGTCCACAAAATCGTTTTGAATGATCGAAAAGTGAAAATGCGTGAGTTAGCTGACATCGTAAAAATATCAAAAGAACGTTTTTGCTTTATATTGCATGAGCATTTGACTATGAGAAAGCTCTGTTCAACGTGGGTGCCGCGTTTGCTCACTGTTGACCAAAAACAAGTCAGTCACAAGTAAATCAAATCAATGGCAAAACTACAAGAATTACTCCCACATCCACCGTATTCGCTAGATTTGGATCCCAGGGACTTTAGGCTGTTCGCAGACCTAACAAAAATGCTCGCTGGAAAGATTTCGAATTCGCTCGAATGAAGAGGGTCTCATCGCGTATACTGATGCCTATTTTGAGGCAAAATATAAATCGTTCTACAAAAGTGGTGTTGAAATATTAGAGCGGCGCTAAAATGATTGCCTTGTTCGTGATGGAAATTTTGATGCTAATTTTGAACAAAAAATTTTTTTTTCTTTGTTAGGCACGGAACTTTTCAGCCTATGTACGAGGGGTGCCTTTTATTTGGCAGGATTTGGCAACCCTGGTGTTGCAATCTCGCAACTGACAGCTGTATCGCAAAGTTTGACATTTTTTGGCTTTTACGTACTCAGAACGTTTTGAAATACCAGCGCTATTTGTGTTGTTTACAGTAACTTAAAAGATTCATCTCGGTCCAAAAATGGAATTAAATCGTGAACATTTTCGTGCGATTATTTTTTACAACTTTCGACGTGGATTAACTCAGCAAAATTGCATAGATGAACTTAATTCATTTTTTGGCGATGAAGCTCCATCAAGGACCAGTGTTTATCGATGGTATGGTGAATTCAATCGTGGTCGTAGTTCACTCCAAGACGAATTTCGTGAAGGTCGTCCAAAATCAGTTGTTGTTCCGAAAACCATTGATGCTGTGCAAGATCGTCAAGTGACCTATCGTGAGATTGAGACAATCTTAGGCATTAGTGGGACCAGCATACATTCAATATTGCATAAACATTTGACTGTCAAAAAAATTTGTTCGCGTTGGATCCCACACAATTTGTCAATCGCTCAAAAAAAGGCTCGTGTCGATTGGTCGAAGGAAATGCTCAAAAAATACGATCGCGGGGCTTCGAAACACGTCTATGACATCGTGACAGGTGATGAATCATGGATTTACGCGTATGAGCCCGAAAGTAAACAGCAGTCGACTGTATGGGGGTTTCAAGATGAGCCAAATCCAACAAAAGTTGTTCGCGCACGAAGCACTTCCAAGCAAATGGTCGCCTGTTTTTTCGGAAAAACTGGACATGTCGCTACCATACCACTAGAGCAACGCAGAACAGTAAATTCTGAGTGGTACACAACCATTTGTTTGCCAGTTGTCTTCCAAGAAATTAGGAAAACTAATCGCCAAAGACGGATCACTCTTCACCAGGACAATGCGAGCTCTCACACATCGGCTCAAACAACTGTATTTTTGAGCACCCAAAACATCGAATTAATGGGTCATCCGCCGTATAGTCCTGACTTGGCACCGAATGACTTCTTTTTATTCCCGTACGTAAAAAACAAACTCAGAGGTCAACGTTTTTCGACACCTGAAGAAGCGGTTGCGGCATTCAGAATGCATGTTTTGGAGGTACCTCATTCAGAGTGGCAAAAGTGCTTCGACAATTGGTTCAAACGCATGCAAAAGTATATAGATCTTCATGGAGAATATTTTGAAAAACAATAAAGTGATTTTCGATAAATGTTTTACTAGGTGTTGGTATCAAAACCACTTTTTATTTAGGCTTAGTTTTATTTATTAAAATCTGTCTCATATTTTTACATGATTTTCCTATATGTTTTTTCTATAAAAATTAGTACGAATTTTCGCGTATAATTTTTCGGTTTTTTGTTCAAAAAACTATTAACGTGACTGCGATATTGACTTGATTTCGAAATGAGATGTCTTTTCTCCATTCACGAGTTTTCTTTCAGCAACTGCACCGAAGTGAAAATATAATGTAAATCTATGTGCCCTTAAAATTAACGACTGTTACGAAATTGGTTTATTTAGGTTCATTATTAAATTGAGGTTAAGTTGCATACATACACATGCACATATATATGTTCTTTATATATGGGCGTAAGCGATTCGTGTAAGATTTGTGAAATCATTAAATTTATACACTTTGATCATTTGTGTTAATAAAATGTTCAAACTTAGTCTCTGGAATATTTTTTTTTACCATTAAGTAAAATATGTTGTCTATCTCACGAGTCTGCTTGCAATATTTACTTTATTTATCTTTATGTACTTATAATTACATTCATGTATGTATATTTTTTAGCTCCAAATTTAGCACCTATATGGGTGGTATTATAGCCGGATTTGATGTTCAAGTTTTTTTGTTACAATAAATTTGACGTTCATTTATTTTATGGAACAGTTATGTATACGGAGTTACTGGGAAAGGACATTATTATGGTGGTCATTTCTGATTTATTTAGTAAAATGTATGATGCCCAAAAATAAACTGTTTTCGAGATATTTGATTTTAAAGAATATTTAAAAAAATTGTTTTTTCTTGTACTTCTACTTTCATTTACATGTTAGTTCAAGGGTCCTATTCTTTTTTATTAGTTTAAGCCACTGCCCCTGGGCAATTAACAATAGTTGCTTGGAAATGCTTTGAATTTAGGGTTTTCCACTAAGTTTCCTACTTCATATCTTTAAAAAAATTTTTATAAAAACTATTCTGTAATTTATTTAAACAATTAATATTATCTTTCGCCTATCCATGAAGGTATATGGTAATATTCTAAGAATAATATAACTGAATAGACTTATAACCAATATAACGAAGCATCGATTCCAAACACTATCTGTTTACTACTTGGCATAATTTAAACAATGTATGTATGTGTATGTATAGGTATGCCTCCTGTTTTTTAATATGTAGCCCTTTTTTTCTTTAGTCTGCTAGACCCTGCCTGTTTCTTCTTTTGATTCTGTGACTTGGCTCGTAAAATGGATTCAGCTTGTCAACATGGAAACGTGTACGAGTACCAGTGAGGAATACGCTGACGCCCTAATGCGTTACGGACTCTGCGAAGGAGAGTCGGCGGCGATACGAGATGAATACATCCGAACCAATTACTAAAGATCACGTAATCAACTAACTGTGTATTTGTAATTGTATTTGAGAAAAAAGTTGTTGGCGAAATGCTTTTGAGTAAAAGAAATGCATTCCAACAATATTTCTGTTTAGTATTACAATTAATTTTAAGCTCGAAAAAATCCCATACTTTACCATTAATACGAGTAAGCGCACTCAATCTATCCTGCTCTCAGTTAATTTGAGAGAATCATCTTTTTAGCTGACGTAATAAACGGGCATTTGTTTTAATTTTATTATTGCTTAAGCAAGGCATTAATGAGCGAATTCATCGTGCTACGACGTTTTCACACTTGTTTGACCAATTGTTACGCCATGTCCAAAAATATTGTCCCAATCTTGTAACTTATCGTTCTTGAAGCTGAAGCTCCTAAAAATCCGTTGTGGTTACCTTCAGCCCAGAACTTCAAGTGTCTTTCCAATTTATTGTTATACTTAAGGTAAGCCTAATTCTTAATCTAACATAATGCTGACATAGCGGTTCACACGGTGCAGCGGCGGTTATACAATACTAACGCTGCTGCGCATATGTCATCGGATACGCATTGCTAGCGTATTGCAGTCAGGTACCTGCCTTAACTTACATGCTAGAAGTATACGTTTAAAAAAGCAACATGTAGGTGTAGGTCAACTGCATTCGTTTGAATTAATTTTCGGAACTCTTTATTCCGATCACTTTTTCAGTTTCTCAAGGTGATCATGCAAATGATTTTTGATGCCTCTCGTACTAATGCCCAATGAAGCCTCAATCTCGCCGTATGTGATATGACTATCTTACTCAATCATTTACAGCGACCAAGAGAAAATTCATTCTATCAGTTGTTTTAAGATGGGGCTTATTCGTCGTGTAATAATTTTAGTTCAACCACGGATACTTGTCTTCTCAATCTATGTCGACAATTTTGGAAAATAATGACACGAAAATGTTTGCCGTTTCACTTCATTTTTTTGCTGATATAAATTTTTACTATAGTCACTGTAAGCAACATTAATAAGGTTCACACATCAAAACGCTCTGAATATATTTATAGTAAAATATGTTGAACTGACCCAAAGCCAAAAATATAAATATTAACCAAAAATATATTACTCCACATTATGTATTATATATAGATACGTTTATTAATAAAAATATAATGAGTTAATATAGTATTATTTATTAAGAATTCTTTATACCCACATAAATATTGGATATGGCATGAAGGGGAATATTTCTTGTCGCCAGAATTAATTTCTAAATCCGCGCGCCGAAACGTTTTAAGCCTAAAAACTGTAACATTTTTTGTTGGTTACTTTCCAATAGTTGAATAGTTCCCTGCATCTATGACATGTAATTGTACTCAGTTAAAAAATTGTTTAATTAGAATGAAGCGCCTGAATTAAATTTAATTAAAGTTAAATTTAAATTTATTAAGCTTGGATAAGGAGGCTGAAGAAACGACCGTGATGACCTTTATGATATTGAGGACACCATAGACAGTTTTTTGTCTATGTTCCTTTTGATGTCGCAATTTATGAAGATTGTTTTTCTATTGATGAGGAAAGAATTTGTCAGCATCATTTCTTCCTTGTGCTTAAGTGCAGTTATCAGTGCAACAAATTGTGCTTTAATGAGGACATCTACCGAAACTACAACAACAACCATAATATCTTCTCATGAAATAAACAAGTGTGTAAGTAAACAAATGGTAAGAAAAGCGGCAGTACGAGTAAACAGGAACAACTCTTAAACGGTCTTATTAATGAGGCCTTAAATTATGCCACTTTGATTTTCATTGTTAAACATGTCTACACACCAATACAAAGACAAGCCTCAACAAGAACAACTGTGATAGAATACGATCAAAGTGAAATACTAAATAGAGATTCATTGACTTTACACGAAAGCATTCCTCCGCCCCATTTTGTTCTCACCAACGCCATGAGAAATGCCCATACTTAGTACCTACTCAGCACGCAGCCTGGGAGTCCTTGTTGTTTGACACAATACAAAAGTACTACAGCAGCACACAAACATTTAAATATACTCACAAACTACTTTTAAAATGCGCTCAGATATGTGAGTAGACATCTTACGAATTGTTACGGGTATTAGCACCAGCGGCAGACCGAAGAGTCAACTTTATAGAGAGTCGAATCGCTCACAAGAAGTAATTGGATGACGGATTTTCACTGCACATATACATATATGTGTGTACATAGAACCCTGTTAAAAGACTTCTGTTAAGAGCACGCGTAAATTTCCAAAAGACAAGAGGTGAGCAAAAATTTCGTTAGAATATGGCAATCATCACAAAAAAATATTAATATGCAGAGTAAAAAATTTTTCGACGCTAACTTAGGTTTGATAAAGTATTCAATATAAAGTTATTAGACTTACAAATTAAAATATCAAAAATGTACACTATTAATGTGTAAATATGTATGAAATATAATTGGGGCTCACCCTGTGTGGTGCGTGTTTTTCTACAAATGAGGGGAACTACAGTTTTATGGCACCTGCTAACGATAAATTATTTCTTATGAGGACAGTTTTCTAGTAGAAATACAATCGGGGGCTTGGCATTGCCTATCAAAGGTCGTGTTAGAAAAGATGTTTTCTATCATTTGATGTCATTCCCGGGGTCTCGAATCAGGTTCGGAATAACTACAGTACAAGAACTTATTGAAAGGTTTTGCCATTTCTTCTTTAATATTAAACATTTTCTTGGAAAAATATATTTCATTCTCCTACAAAAAAAACTTACATATACATAAATCCAAGTTTCAACCTTTGTGCAAATTAAAAACATTTGTTTTTACAAATTTTCGTAAAAATTTCACACTTTTAGATTTTTAGAAATGACATTGATTTTTGACAATCGTATTTTGCTGGCAATCTTCTGCATTTTCTCCATATAACGATGAAAGCTCAAATTTTTTCATATGAAACGAAACACGCAGCATCAAAATTAAAAAAAAAAATGTTATTAATAATATATATGTACATATATATAGTGATTTTATAAACGTAGATATGTAGATACATATATAGATATGTAGATTATTATAGATGTATTTAAGTATTTGTGTATATTAAATGTCGAGGGCCAATGCTTCGAATATACTGCCAAATTGGTTACTGTAGAACGTGCAAAAACAAAATCATGTCTATATGTATTTTATTGCAAATGTATTTAACCACCTTTCAAAAAAGATTGAAAAAGTAATTACAAGGTAGCCTGCAATTTCGAAAGCCATTTTTATTTTCAGATAAAAATATCGCATTAAGTGATCTAACCTTCAATTATTTAATGAAATTTCAAGAAGACAGGGAAAGATTACTAATGAAAGTTAGCAAATAAATATGTATTTTAAGAAAAAAGATGAGAAGGTCACTTTTTAGTGATGATTCTAGGGAGGAGGTACCATTAATGGTATTTAATTGGGGCACTGACACCACTCCGAAGTGATACGAATGCAAAAGTTTGCATGCCAATGTTTAGAGATTCAGTAACAAAATTGGATTTAAAGTAATCCGCAAAAAAAATTATTGAGTCTTTTATATAGTACTAGTGGAACATTTCATTTAACATCTTATAGAAATTGGGATATTAGAGCACACTTTCTCCGACCGCATGTTATTCCAAATGGTTTGGGGTTAGCGTTCAACTCATCTTCATAACGAGAGATAGGTTATATGTTACACCTATAATAGATTTATCGATATATTTACTGATATTTTTAATTTATAAATTATGTTATTGGTGGCTTTGAAGAATTTAAGATATTTGTTTCTAATAAAGTTTCCTCAAAGTTTCACTTATAAAATACAGGGCAAACAATTTCTGGAATATTTTTGTGTCATTGTTACATATGCCAAAGTTCATTTATTATAAATTTGTATGTACGACCTTGTAGGTAAATTATCTTGGGAATTGTAGGGCTGGTAAAGAAATTCTCGAAATAGTGTGTCAAATTTTTCTACTACCTTTAAATCTTCAACTTTCGAGTATTATTAAAAGAAACCAAGTCGCATACAACAAGCTAGAAGTGGTTTCTACATTTATTTTTCTTCAACTGCGAAATGTCAATCCTTAACTCTTTACAATTCGTAATTTAATTTTTTCAACTTAAAATTGTGAGCTGCGTGATTTATTTTAAAAACTAAATGCTGTGTCGTGTGTGGAAAGAACAAAAACAAGAAAATTACCAAAACGTTCACAAATTTGGATCAATGGAAATCTGAAAATGTGAAAATCAGCATTTGCTATTTTTAATTCCAATGGTTTGATCAAATTATAGGTAGATAATTTCTACTTCTGCCAAACAGAGATGGCTGCACTATAAAACCCGTGGTCGTATATAGTATGGCAATGTGTTCATTGCGTTGAAGCCAAGTGTGTATCTTGGTATTGGATTACTAATCAGATGAGAATGAGAAGTAATGTAAAGTTTATGTCTATTGGAACGTGTTCCATGGAACGATCCGATTTGGATCTGACAAGAAAACAAATGGAGATCTTACAAATGGAATATCGAACAAAACAAATTTAAAATTACGTTTCAACGGGCTGTGATCAAAATCGACGTTGAATAAAACTTTGCAGCTCTGCAGGGTCCTTGGCTCAATCAGAAGAGCTAACCAGATAATTGGCGATTATTTGTCGATGGTTTATATACAAGTAAAATTGGTGCTTAATTCATTGCATCTGTGTTTATTTACATATTTAATAGGTTATTTCCAAACCAATCACATGCAACTGATTTGAAAAGGAAGGAACAGAGAAAAGAGGCGCGCACCGGGCCCATTTCTAGTAAATTTTTTCCCGCAATTATTTTCCAAAATATTAATCAAATCAGATTATAAGTATGAGCAGGTACCAAAGTGGAATCCGAGGGTTACTATTTATATTTCCAGTATTGGGTACTTCTAATGTTGCCAGGCGCTATATAAGGTTTCCATTGACATGTTTCACATATTTTACCCTAAATGCACTCAAAACGTTTTAGCGTGTGAGCCATATTAGTGTCGCTTACTGTGGCTTTAAAATTCCACTCGACAAAAATAAAGTGAGTGGAATTAAACTGAGAACATTTTTGTCTGATTAATTTAAAAAAATTCCGACGGGGATTAACAAGACAAAAATACACCGATGAACTAAAATCAATATACAATGAGCAAGCATCGTTGAAAACTGGTATAATGAATTTTTTCATTGTCGCTGTTCGCTCACCGACGAGTTTCGGGAAGGTCGTCCAAAATCAGCGTCAGTTGTTATGCCAGAAAATATCGATGATGTGCCCGAAATGATTGAGTAAGATTGTTATGTCACATACCGTGAGATATTTTGAAAAACCATAAAACCGTTTTATTCCACCAAGGTTCATTTTTCCATTGTTAGAGCAGAAATATCAGTCGCGAAGAAATAGACTAGTATGGCGTTCGCGCCTATTCGGCGTTTAGAAGATTCATAAGTTTAAGAAGGAGCTGCCGTAATAACAGATAGACAAGTACAGTTTGATGTTTAAATAAAGTAAAACAAAAATGGAATACTCTCGCTTTTTGAGGATTTTTATCCCGCTATTTAAATAATAGCACAAAACAAAGGTCAGCAATATAAATAGCAACCCTCCCATAAATACGCAATATACAGTGGACCTAAACAAACTCAAAAGCCTTCCAGGCGTGCTCACACTAAGTCGACATAAATTCATTACAGAAGAAAGTATAAGAACTAATTTTTTTCGGTAAAAATTACATCTATGAAAAAATTTTAGTATCTATTGCTTACATAAAATAGTTTATATAGACGGCGAAACGTGACGAAAAGTTGATTCTGGGCTAATTTTGAGTTGGCGAATCTGCACGTCCTCGCATTAGACTTAGATAATAATGTTGACTTAGTAACTAAATACCTACAAACATATAAACATACGTAAATATCCATTTCCGGAAAAACGTATCACTTATTAGATATTTTTAATTAAATATATATTCCAAATGTATTGTAAATATGCATTTTTATATTGCTTATAATAAAATTCGACGCCTTTGACAGCTTCCTGATAATTTAATTTGGAATGAAAAACAGACTTTCATCATCCTAGTTAGCATGTCTAGTAAATCTAAATAATAGAGAGAATAAATTGGTGGCGCCATCCGCATATATATTAATATAATAAATAATTGAGGTGCCGTGTGTTAAATGCACACAAATGCTAATTTGTTTCCCTTGTATTCTATTGTTTTCGACTTTCCATTTACTTTCACTTACTGCCTTCTTCTTTTTATTAGATTATTTTCGGTACTGACGTCATGGGCCTGGCGTGGCGCAATCTTGTATTCTAACATTCTTGGCACATCTAGTAGTGGTAGGTAGCTAGGCTCGATTGTTTTCACTGCGTTCATCATACCTTCTCTAGCTAAAGCAATTCATGTGAGTGAGTCGCAGTTCACTGTTACTACAAAGCCTTGCTTTGCTGTTAACTATGTATTTGCTGAGTGCAGCTGCCATTGATTTGCCTTTTCCGTTGCTGCTACTTTTGTTTTTGTTATAGCGAGTATTTTACTTCGGACTAACAATTTTATTCGTATCTACCAGTTGTTTTGATAGTCGTTACTTTACATTCTCTCTGTTGTCGTTCTCCACCTAGCAGATTCCGTAGCCAGGCCATGTGGTGAACATCGGCTCGATGCGACATTTCAGTTGAATATTGAACTCCGAAGTAAAATGTTATGCGAGAGTTGGTGTTTGTAATGAAGTGCTTTTCTGCGCATTGCCGCCGCAAATGATTGCGGATATAATAAAAGTGTCCTCCGCCAGGGTTGGATGTTGATGCTGGCTGCCGTTGCCAACAACAATTTGCTGAGTAAAAGGGTGACTTCTTACTAGGGTCCATCGAATGACAGTGCAAAATGCAGGCACGTCGTCTGCAAAAAGAGTCTTTGCTATCAAATAAAAACAAATAAGAATGTTTTATCAACAATTTTTAATTATGTGTTAAAAAAGAATCATAACTAAACTTATCTCTTAAAATATGACAAGAAGCAGAACTAAATATCAAATATAAAACGAGACTGTGGAGCAAATTCCTACGTTAAAATTGGGTGAGTACGAAAAAAGAATCGCTAGAATATTAAAAAATGAATTAAGGTTTGGAGAAAATTTAATTCCAAAATTTAAATTGGAAAATTGCTAAAACAAAAAAGTTGTAGAAATGGAGAAATGCTGCTGTTATTGCGCAGACGCATGTCGAACCAGCCCTGTTTGTCCATCTCGTCCGTTGGTTCGATGCCTATTGCCAATGTGTGTGAGTGTACTTACCAACATGCTTCAGATAACTACTAAATAGCATATGCATACATATATATTTTACTATATATTAATACGCGGTTGTGAGTGTATATTTCAGTTGTTGTCAATTCGACGGTATTATAGCTTAGCGTCGGCAGGACTTTTCCAATCCCAACCCTCATCTCTTCTTTATATTTTACAGTTGTGTTATACGTTCAATTTCCGGATTACTCGCTCAATTTGAACGAGTAAACGCTTTTCATCCACTTTGGCGTATTTAAAGTCATTTTAGTACCGAAGCCAAAGTCTTTACCATCAGAAGGGCCCACCACCGTTGACATCGACTAATAACTTTTAATATAAAATCACCAACGTTGTCGTTGTTGTTGTCGTAAATACCACAGCTGTCAACACCTCAACATAAAGCTAACAGTAATTCTTGCTTTAATACCGCGAATGTGTCAACGGGAAACGAAATCGGTAGTGAAATCCACCCTGCGCATTCAGGAGCGCCAGGTCGGCGATGACACTTGCCTTGGTTATTAATTCGTCATTTAAGTATACTAAAATATTAACAGCGAAGGCAAGGACAAAAGTCGATGAGAAAGGCAAAGACAGCAGTTAACAGTGAGCGAAGCATTTTCTGCATGGAACTTAAAATTCTAATATATCCCAGCCTCATTTACAATCTATTTCGCCGCATATTAATTTAGCTGGGCCGCAGGTTCTCTCGCTCTCTCTCTCTCGCATCCTGCTGGCGGGAATCGTGGGCAAGCGAGGAAGCATTAGCCATCGAAATTTTGCAACCCCACCACCGCCAACCTAAGGAAAAGAGCAGGGACTTTTTCTACAATACTTTCCTGCTGTGTGCCCGCCTAGTGCTGTCAATGATGCATAAATGAGGCTCTTGACTATTAAGTATGTGTGCGTGAAAATAACCATTTACAAATGTGTGTGTACATGTGTGCAACATGGCGGAGCGTGGCGAGCAACTCTGTATGAGGTGTCCATTTTTAGGGAAGGTCATTTAGAAATGCAAAAAGAAAAAACGCGCGTATGTCTGAATGCTTTCAGTAACTAACGCTAGTATTTGAGAAGAATTGAATATGAAGACTTTAGATAGATATGTATTTAATATATTGTAATAACAAGTACCGATTTTTCGGCCCGATTTTTGTGAATGTACCTGCGCATATTTAAGTAAGCCTAATTTGGGCCATAGCCGAATGATTGGTGGGCGACTACCAATCGGGAGTTCGTATGTTCGAATCTCCGTGCAGGAAACACCACAATTATGGAAAGTTTTTTCTAATAGCGGTCGTCCAGCGGCTGGCAATAGCAAACCTCCGAGTGTAGTTCTACCAGGAGAAAAACTCCTTATAAAAAATATATCTGCCGTTCGGAGTCCTGTAGGTCCCCATTTGTGGAACACCATCGAAACGTACATCACAAGTAGGAAGAGGAGCTCGGCCAAACACCCAAAAAGGATGTAAGCGCCAATTACATGTATATTATTTGGACTGGCTGTTAATTCTTGGAATCAAGAAGGATGGACGAAAATTAAGTATTAACATACTGCATAAAAAATGGGCGAAGTTTCTATCTGATCTCAGTAATCTTTCAGCCGAACTTAAATGAACTACAACATGCACCAAGTTTAGCCGAGTTTTATTAAGTCGTTATCGAGATACATATATTCACCTAAAAGTGGGCGTGGTAACGGGATGCGTTCAGTAAATTTCTAAAATCGCATAAAACCGAAACAACGAGTTAAAATTAACATAAAATCGCATAAAAAAGTTTGCAGAAATGAAAGTAAATATGCTGCTTAATAAATTTCTTCGATTGTCATAAAATAAGCTTGCTTCAAACTTAGTTTATTTTATCTTGTGCACAAGAGTGCGGGTAAAAAAAATAAAAACGTGTACAAAATATGAAATGTGTGTATATATGTGGTTCACCGCGCCCTTCAAAATTGTGTTGCTCGTTGTTTCTCTATATATCTAACGAGTATAAACTTTAAATTGTGTGATCTAAACTCGACGAGATATCGATAACTACAGCCATCTACCGAGAAAATAATGTATTTCCTTTTCCCCAAACTAATATATATTTTTAACATTTTTGTTTAAGAAATCTGCAGCTAGCGCCGACAAAGTTATAGACATTATCATAGCGATTTATTAAAATTCGAGTATCAAACTTATTACAAGCATATAGTAAGTGTCAATTATGCTACGCGGCCATATATTATATTAAATTATCTTTTGCATCGACTTCCATTATATTCATGCACATGATTTCTGCATGTCTAACCACTTAGCCGTAAGTGGGTATGATAAATAGAATGTGTGTGAGGGAATATACACCAAATTCAGTACAGAGGCTTATTAACATCATTGGGTTTACATTTAATTAGAACAGCATTCCTAGGCGAATCTAAGGTGTTCGACAAAGTTTGGCTCACAGACCTCTCAAATAAGTAAAAACAATGGCTACCTCACACCATTTATGAAATAATAAGTTGCGAGTATCCAGCACTGTTTCCTGTAGAAGAACATGTTTCTCAATGTCAGGCCCTTAATTTTAATTTATTTACGTATTGAATACTATGTAAGAGCCTATCTTCTGGTCAAGAGATGGCCACATGTTTCAGTGCGAACTACTTAAATTGGAAAGGCCACCACCCGTAGACTTAAACTTCGAACACCCTTCAGTCATACTTCAGACTTGATGCTTTTGTTTTTCGTATGAATATTCATATATATCTGTGAATGCACGAGTATACGTATATTAGATAATATGAATTAAAAGTAATATAAATTATAATTATTTTTATATTAGGTGTGTTACTGACTCCACTCTTACAAGAGCCTTTCAATTCTCCATTTATTGTATCAGGTCAGTCCATAAGTTCGTGCGTTTTTTAAAGGTGGTTTTAAAATTGATAAAAAAAAATGTTTAAAGTATTTATTAATCAATAATATATTTTCCTTCATTATTTACAATGTCTTCCCAACTTTTAGGCAAATGTTTAATATTTAATTTTTTTAATTTTTAACACGCAAGGACTTATGGACTGACCTAATATAATAAATCAAAATGTAAACGCTCTTATTGTTCTGTTGGATAGAATGTAAGAAAAGCTGTAAAAAACCAATCAACGGTTTTGTACGTGTGCTATTTTTTTATTAAAACACTTTACTATGAAATGGGATTATTTGTACCTTTTACAAATATTGAAAAATTACGAAAACATTGTCATGCACCCTGCAGAAGTTGCGCATTTTTTTCCAATAAAAATGAAATCCTTGCCCGAGTTATATACTGAATATAATGAAATATATGCAGCTCACAATAAAAAACAAAATATCAATATATATCAACTCAACAGTTTGACCAGTTGCGACTTATTTTCTTTTTATTTAACATACATTTTTTTTTTGATAAAAACATAGCTTATTGTCTCACAAAAATCATGTTATTCAAAGCTTTGGACTTCGTAAAAAAAACTGTAAAAATTCAAATTCAGTATATTTAGAAAAAATTTTGGCCTATTCAAGTGTCGCAAGCTTGAAGTGGTTCAAAATTCTAGATGATTTTTGATAATTATTCTGCCCGACGGTATGCCGCATTTCCTCCCTATAAAAAAGATTTCGTGGATTCGCTGTATGGAGAAAATGCGTAAGGCCGCCAGGAAAAAAAATTGCTGAAATTCAATGAAAATCTTTAACCACTTCAGCCAGCAGTTTATTATACCAGAGCTCAATGAAATTTAAAACTATGTACTCAATAAGAAATTCTCACTAAAAAATTTGATGACAATTTGTAGAACTTTTATAAATTTTGTAAAAGGCCTGAAACTTTGCCTATACACAGTACAACAATTTGAGAATCGAGCACGCAACACTACGAATACGCTGAGAAAAGATTACGAATATGTTGTCTATTGCCTCAGCAGAGAGCAGAATACATGCGGCATCATTACGAGAAAAAAAACTCCATTACGACATCTGTAAAAAAAGAATAGAAATGTATTCTTTCACGTACTTAAGAGCTTTAAAGTTTCGAATAGCACAATGTTCAGCGCATCACAGCGCTTTGTCGGCCTTTGACATTTCAATTTCAAGCGCAGCTTCGTTTTCTTCTATTATTCTGATTCGTTCAAAGCCATCATTCGGTGATAGAAGCTTTCAAAGTAAAGTAAAGCAAAGCAAAGCAGAGCGATCAAAGCCATTAAAGCAAGTCTGCATTGGGTTATCACCTTTAGTGTTTTATTAAACATACATACGCACACCTACATGAGTATACAGACATATACATATATATTTATATTACACAATCCGCATGCGTGTTTTCTTTGCTGAGCATAATGGTTACGCTCTCCCATAAATTTCGATGCCTATTAATTTAATATGACAATGACAGTTAAATGCAGCCAGGGTTATGGTGGCTAGAACTACAATAGCAATGGCAAGTTATGCGATCGCACTTGACTGAGGTTGCTTAACAATATTTTTGGCTGGAAATCTGTGGCAACTTTGTTACTATCCTTCATTTTTTATGTATTCATAAATATGTATGAATGTATGTGTGTATGTGTATGGATGTCACTTGCTTTCAACAGCGGTGACAACCACTTTCATACATATATCTGCCCACACGTAGTTATATGTATATATGTATATGCATTGTTATGCTCCAATGTAGTTATATCATAGAATATATGGCAAATAGAAATGCATTATGGCATCATATTTGGAGTATGGATGTGTACTTGTGCGGCTTATAAATTCATTCGGAAATTTTATGAAATTTAAAACTTGCCTAAACCATATACATATACATACGACTACATTTAGTATTAGCAGCTGTTTTATTTTAAAATTTTATGGAAGGGGGGCATAATATACGCAAATCCATTTATTTATTCATAACGAAAGTTATTGGCTTGTATTATATCCGAGTTATAATCCTCCTCCACCCCACAGTTAATACTCGTATGATTGTTTAAGATTATAAACGTTTTTATACTAGTCTATTAAAACACATTGGCCGAGCCAATTTTTATAAACCACAGTCATAGTCAGATTTGTACCTTAACACGTTCCCTGGCGTGCCGTGTATGGAAAGGAGTCATTTCTAAGCGGAAGGGTCACATGCATACGGTAACTACTTAAATACTTTTTAATAAATATTTATTTTTTCTTGTTTTTGGGAAAACATATATATTATTTTCATAAGTATAAATATTAAATTGAAGTAAATTAAAAAATTGCTGTAAATATCATTACGTCACATAAAAAATGTTACCAGATATTAAATTTCAGACGAAAAAATTTTACACGTGGTAGAAAGCGTGTTGATATTATTTGACGTATAATATGGAAGTACTTTTACATTTTCGGTCTTTTACGTACCATAATTTTAAATATAATTCCATGATATTGTACATGCTAATGTACAGTTGCGGACAAAACTCTCCGTACGACCCCTTTTTTCTTAATTTCTCCCGATCTAAAGCATTTGAAAAAAATGAAGTGATGCAGTTTTGTTTTAAGTCTAATTATATAACAAATGTATTTAAAAAAAAATATTTTCAGTATTTACTTTAAAAGTTATTCACGAAAAACCAAAAAAGGCACTAACAAAAGTATACATACGAACTTAGAGAAAATAATTATCTAGAAAAACTGATTAAATTTGTGGAAATTAATATTTTGTTGGGCCACCACCAGCATCGATGACTGCTTGCAAACGTCTGGGCATTGAAGCTGCTAAGTTTTCAAGCTCCTCCACCGAGATATTCTGCCATTCCTCCAGCAGCTTCTCTTTGAGGATTGGAGCACTAGTAATAGAGTGCTTCCGAATCGTTTGCTCCAAAATTTCCCAAACATGCTCAATAATGTTTCAGTCCGGGCTTTGTGGAGGTGAATATAGTTGCCATGGAGCATAATACACCAGCCAGTCTTTGACGATTTGCGCAGTATGCTTCGGGTCATTATCTTGCTGGAAGATTCAACTCGAGCCTAGGCCTAGTTTGACCACGGATAGCATCAGGTTTTGTTGCAAAATGGTCTTGTGTTGGAAGCGATCCATATTCCCTTGAACGGAAACGAGGTTTCCAACTCCTGTGGCTATAACTACTCCCCAACTTTGGCTTTGCCGTCGAAATATGTTGTATTTGGACTCATCAGTGAATAAAACTAGTTTCCAAAATTCTATTCCCTTATTAAGGTGATTTTTTGCAAACTCCAGACGAAGCTTTCGGTTTTTCTCGCTTATAAGGGGCTTCTTGCGAGGAGTTCTGCAGTTGTAACCTTTATTTTAAGGGCCCTGCTTATTGTACGTGGTAGGACAACAATTTGACGCCTCTCGGCTACCTCCTGGGCCAAATCAATAGCATATATTTTCGGATTCTGATTCACTGCTTTGCGAATAAAGAATACATCTCTCCGGTTGAGTTTCTTGGGCTGGCCACTACGCGGCTTACTCTCCAGAGAATTGGATGTCTCAAAGTTTTTACAAATAGTTTGTACCGTAGACTTGCTTAAATGCAACAAATCAGCTGTTTCACCAAAAGGATTTCTTATTACTTCTGTACTCAACAACTAATTTTCTCAAATCAGTAGAGATTTCTTTGGGGAACGACATTATTCCGATCGTACACTTTTTCAAAAGACAGAATGCCATAAATTTTAAGAAGAATGCAAAGTAAAACCACAAAATAAAACAAACGGTACTTTACAGTTAAGTATTCGCAGAAAAGAAGAGCAAAATAAGTGTCTTAATATAACGTATGTATACTATTGTCAGTGCATTTTTTTGGTTTTTCGTGAATAACTTTTAAAATACATACTGAAAATATTTTTTGTTTTACATTTGTTATATAATTAGACTTAAAACAAAACTGCATCACTTCATTTCTTTTAAATGCTTGAGATCGGGGGGAGAAATTAAGAAAAAAGGGGTCGTACGGAGAGTTTCGCCCGCAACTGTATATTATTTGTTATTTGAGATATCTCATTTTTACTCTAATTAATGCTGGCCAAAAGGAACGTATGCTCCATGAATCCGCAAGCCACTATTTTTAGAATAAAATCAGAGTAAGATGCCTCGGTGATAACTAACTAACTTTGCCTTATTTTAGGGATTCCTTTAAAGAAGGGGGTGAAATCGATGTACTTCCACGACAGTGGAAATACCACTCGTAGAAGCAAAATATTAGAAATTTAGTAATATGAACGAGTTTCAATAGTTTATAAAAATAAATTTATTAAAAAAAAAGTATGTGTTTAAGTATTTATATTTATTTGTTAATGTTTATTTGTTTCTTCAGGCGATAACGCAATTGAATTTTTGCTTTGAGAAACAATAATTTTCTTAATTGTGAAAGGTCTCGTCCCAAATTTAAGTAACCCTTTCAACAAGAATTTTATTTTATAGGTTCATTTGAAGGTCGTGCTGCACTAAGGTAATTTTATAGCTCTGTGAAAAGTTTTATCTTTAAACGATCATTTGTCTCCACAATGCACAGAATTCAGAGGTGTGCCCAACATCAAACCGTTAACCGGCTCTCAGCGATTCTGCTAATTTGCTGACGTAACCAAGGTTATGATAGTGGTTTGCCTACGAAAAAAATGAGATTATGTTAATGATTTATGAACACAATTTACGCAACTACTTCGTTGGCCTCTGAATAACGATTGATTGGGCAAGTGTGGGATTACCCGAAACTCGAGCCACGTTGCAGACGAAGTTACTTCTACAATTTTGCTTCGGATCGCCAAACCTGGCCTCATCCTTGATTCGTGATCGTCCTCTTTTACATTTGTGACCAATTATGAAATTTGACTCAGTCTCTAGCTATTAGTTATTATATTGTTTAAAACGCGTCTGTGACCTTTGGTATTTAACCCATTTTCGGCTTAAAAATGAACAAAAGTTCTCAATTTGCTTTTCAAATGCTTCTACTTAATCTTTACTTATATTTTTACATTATTTTTATGTTCTTTTATTTTATTTTCTAGCCATTGAAAATATCTCACGTTTGAAGTTAATTGATTCTAAAAATATACAATATTTTCAACATTCTCAAAAGTTTTAAATTCTTCACGAAAGAACACATTATCACCTTTCGCCTAATTATTGTTCATACAAAATAAACCAAAATGAAGCAACGTTTTACTCCACATAACACAAACACGATTGTTGAATTTACACAACAAAACCACAAATTTACACCTAATTAAATCTCATTCACAACAACAACTGAATAAATATTAAATATTACATTTTATATTAGATACCTTCAAAATTATTTTCCGTTTTCAGAAAAAAATAGTTTTCGCAATCCTTGACAAGTAGGAACACTTGTACTTTGACTTGTTATTCTTCATATGTACGAAGCACGCAAAACAATCTTTGGATGTCCGGCATTGTCATTTGTTCATACAAAAATTGTATTTCTAAAATACGTAAAATATTACGGTAGCCATAAACGAATGGGTTCGTGTGTGAATACCATTCGGAAGTGTGAAGGTTCGAATCTCCGTGTATGATACACCAAAATGATAGAAAAAGCGGTCGTCCTTGGCAGGCAGTGACAAACCTCCGAATATATTTCTGCCATGAGGAAGTTCCTCATAAAAACGCTTTGCCGTTCGGAGTCGGCTTAAAACTGTAGGTCCCTCCATTTGTGGAAAAACCTCAAGATGCACACCACAAATAGAAGGAGAAGCTTATTTATATGTCTTGAACGAAAAAGAAAATTGTATGCAAAAAAGTGGTCCGCGGTAACGCAATCCATTTATGCATTTTGGTAGTACTTGACAAGTCAAAAGCATTTTGTGTATTTTTGTTTTTAGAAGTGACTAAAATACTGAATTTTCTGATTTTTTTTACATTATCGGTTTGAAAAGTGAAACCATTTTCCTAAAACCCATCTACCTTCGGCAAACAAGGGTATCAGTTTTCCTAAGTGCATCGTGAAAGCTGATTGACATAGGGCCAAGGCTAAATCGATTACTCACGCCATTCATAAATATGTTAGTCTGCGTATATCTGGACCCATGCTATTAAAGAAAACAGTTATGTAAGCAAATCCATAATACCTTAGTGGACTAATTCAAATGAAATTAGATTAAGAATTGAAAGTCCGTACGCATTAAATTCGAATCGAAAAATCGCGTTATCCCTCGGCTACTGCCACGTAACGATTACGCATAATTTGTTTTTGCGTAAGTACAGAAGTCATTGTAACTATGAGCACCCAAATTAGAGGTAGAATGTGTGGTAATTTCCAACTCGAAAGACATCTGCGTGTAAAAGAGAGAGTTGTCAGATTGGACCAGATTGAGCACGGTTCGGAACATCTTTAAGATGGACTAATTCTGGGTTAGAGTTAAGCTAGCTCAATTTGAATTCGTTTACGTGTAGCATCGCACACATTAAACAACAAATTAACTAACAAATTATACAACATGTATATGTATGTACTCGTATTATATACAGCTATACCTATAAAGTTAGTTTAGAAACGTTTGGCTAAAATTTAATACAGCTTCCATAAGCCAAACAAACTAAAATCATTTCAATCGGACCAAACAAGGTCGACATTTAAATTAAATTTGTTTATCTCTTTTTTATGCTCCACTACCAAACCGCTCAATGGGCAGTTTTTAGGTTAACGTGTTTTAATTATGCAAATAACGAAAAAAGTTTTTTATGCAACACATCTTGTCAAACTTATTTCCAATTTGGCTTTTATATTGTCGATAAATGCTAATTTCCACGTTCATTGCGAAAAAAATATTATAGTTTGTTTTTTGTTAAGACGCAACCACTTCTTAACTAGATTTCTAAACCGTTGAAGAATAAAGAAATAACATAAATGAACACTCAGAAATTTAGTCATCTTAACCAAGTTATACTAATTGATAGAAACCAACTTGCACAAATATGTAAATAAATGTACATACTTACGGATGGATGAAGGATTTTAAATTTTTTTTACAATTGTGTAGCCAAAAGCAATAATTTACCATTTGAAGCTCTTGTAAATTAATGAAAATGTCTGCAATATGATTAGAAATTATTTAAATTTTGCCGTGAAAAACAAAAACATACAGACCGACAACATTTTTTTAATTTTCCTCTCGTAGCCTTTCTTTTGCGAATTTCAAAAAATATAACCTAAAAGAGCATGCAGGTTTTTGCCACTGTGCCAGTGTTCAAGCCTTGTCCTCACTTGATGAAAACGCAGGCCTTGCTTAACGGATTCGATTGGTGATTGTTCAGGGAATTTTTCTAAATGACTATACAATAAATTAAACCAATGCCAAGAGCATTGTGCGAGGAACGATTAAAATACGGTTTTACTCACGAGTTTCTCGCGAGTGAGAAAATTACGTTGTGAGCAAGGCGGATCTGTGCAAGATGATATCGATTCCGCAATACAACAATTTGGTGAACTATTGTCAAATTTCAGCTGTGGGAAGAAAGGGGATAGAAAGTACAAACACTCTCCTTTTAACTATCAGGCACCAACCACCTGATAAAACAACACCTCCTTGTATAGAACAACACCGGATAGTATAGATTCGCCTGCAAGCGCTATATTGAATCAAATGGTTTCAATTGAGCTCGAATTAAAATATGAAAAGTAAGAACAATTTTGCAAACAAATTATAAAAAAATTACTATAAAATTTGTTTCTTTCCGCTGAGGATGCTTATGCCATCGAGCTCTAATGATGAAAATTACGTCAAAAAAATTAGGTAAACAATGTTCTCTTGGGATTTTCAAACTTATAAATTTGAATCTGAAATGTCTTGTGATCCCTTTTTATAATATATATTTCAGAGTTATTTCATAAAAATTTTTTGCATACTTCAACAATATGTTGTACTTTTTTTTGTGGGAAGGATGATAAAAGCAAAATTTTCAGAAACATCTCAAAGGTGCCGTCACACCAATGGTATGTGGGGCACGCTCCTACTAATACTATAACATTCCTCCATCTCGGCTAATTCTACCCTGTGACCACAAAAGTATAACTTCTGGGTAGATCCCCGTTTATGTCCGAAGACACAACAGGTATCTGCGTCCAGGTTCCTCTCCTACAGGCATATGAAGGCTATACACCGTGTATACATATATAATATATAATATATTATATTTGTACTTGTATTGCATATAGGTAGTCCTGCCATAATATCGTAATTGTAGTGGGTAAATTGAAAGGATATATATTTATTTATCTAAACTAATAAATAAATCGTTTTTGTTATTACGAGAATTTGGATTACCATAAAGAATAACCCGAAATCCAGGGATCACTATTGACCGCTATTTATTATTGTAATCACTAGTGCACATATATGTATGTATGTACATACAAGGTTACACAAAATTAATCACCCTAACGAAAAATTTATAATGTTTGCATATACATTGTTTTATTTAGAAAAAAAAAGTTATTTAAAAACAAATTTGGATTGCCCCCTTCTCTATAAAGAATCTACATTTTATATATTTTATATGCACATAAGTAAGCATTTATAGCGATGGAATGTTGGCAAAAATTTGGCATGAAAAATTAAATGAGTAGTATAACCACGACGGCCGGGCTGAATGGCAATCGACATAAAACTATTGGGGCCTCCATTTGTAGGTCGGCGTCAAGACAAGCACCACAAGTCGAAGGAGAAACTCGCCCAATCACCTCATAAAATTATATTCATAGAGATGTATAAGTTTATTGTTGTTGTTGTATACATATATTTACATTATTTTATGATGATTTTATTGGAATTCTCATTGAAATTCTTAACCAGGCAATAGCTTTAATTCTTGTGTGTGGATTTTTACAGACAAATGTGAAGTAACACGTTTATATGTATATGCAATGGTTCTATTGCTTTTCTTGTTGCAACATTAGATATTTTCATACTTTCCGATTTCTGAATGTTATTCTAAATTCTGCTTTTATGAGGAAATGCATAAACATATGTGGATAGGTATTTAATATAATCTTCCGAGAAGCACGAGGTGAGACTCACACCTAATTCCATCGAAGGACTTGAATAAGTATTACTCCCAATCTGAAGGCCAAAAACTAAAAATAGGCTAACTATTTTCAAATACCTGCAATGTTACTTTAAAACGCACGTTTCGTCATGGTATACAGTCAAATCTCGATTTATCGAAGGACAAATGCTTCGTTATATTAGTTTCGGGGGGAAAATCCATTCTTTATATTATTATTACGGCCGATCTTTAGCTCTTTGGCGATGCTACGACTACTAACGACTCGGTCAACTTCGATTATTTCTGTGTTTTAGCGACATTTTCGGCCGCCTGTGCGAGGTGCAGCTTTAACATCAAAAATGCTTTAACATTTAAATTTAAACATTTAAGTTTTAGGGAAAAAATCTTTATAAGTATAATTTCGTTTTCCTTTTTATTTCCACATCAAACGCTAAAGAAAAATATATTAATCAACACATCATTAAAATATTTCAATGGGTGCAAAAACAGTCTGTTATTTTAGTTGGTTTACGCTATTTTCTTGAAATATGAAATCCTTAAATATTAAATGTGGTGTAGACCGCTTCTCTTGAAAAATATTTAGAGCTGTTTGATTGCAGTTTAGTTGAGTAGGAAAATCGACTTACGTTTCACTGGATAACTCAATTTGATAACAATTAAAACAAGGCTGACGGAATGCTCTCAACGCACTACACTTCGTTCAATAGAGGCTTTTGCCAACTGAACTCTAATCGTCACCATATTCAGAATTGGCTATGCAGACTTTTGTGTTCACTCTTAATTATATAGAGGTTTTTGCCAACGGGGCCTTAACCATCAATATATTTCGAAGATTTTCATGTTCAAAATTTCTTCGTCATATCTATAGAGCATTTTTGTATGAAAATACTCGCAACAACGAGGTTTTTCAAGATGCTCAGCAAATATTTTATTATATAGAGGTTTTTGTTTTAGTAAGGCTTCACTGTATTACCATACATTCAGTTGGTATTGTAACAATACTCATACTAATACAAACATTTCGCAGCTGTGCGCAGCTAGTGAGTAAAGTGTCTGTGTACTCGTATTCCTTTTAGATTTTTGAATTTTGTCGATAGCGTCGAATGTACGCTGTGGTATGACATCTTTATGTGAATTTCATGCAAATCAACGAATTTTTGTATAATATTTGAATGCCTTTGAAAGTCACAGCGGTCGGTTTGCCAGTTAACGTTCGCGTCAGCAGTCACCCTTAAGAAAGTCCTTTTTCACTAATTTGCATTGAGTGTAATATTTTGTGCTCTAAAATAGAACAGCCATTTAAATTGAACAGTTTTTTAGCCGGGTTTCGTATTCCATTCTAAAATGATTGTTTCTGACTGGACAGAATTGTGGATGGTTTCATTCAGCTGATTTTGACAATTGAACTCTAAAGAATAATTTGATATTTTCAAAATAGTGAGCAGATTTGTGACAGGATATACAAATACACTAATAATATACCGAAAAAAATTAATTTTTATTTGTTTGTTTTTGAATTGTTTAAATTAAAACTACTATCTGGACCACCCTGTAGTTTTTGTGACATAAAACATGAAAATAATGCTTTTTCACACAGTTTCGTCTAGTAAGGGAAATATGTTGGAAAGAAAAAAACGCCATAAATTTAGAAAATGCCGCCCACCGTAGCCGAGTGGACTTGTGCGTGACAACAAATTGAAGTATCTAGAAGCTCGACATCTAACGAATGATGTGCAAATGCGCCTACATATTACATAATTATTCATATGTATCTATACTATAATAAAACCGTATAAGGATAGCCGTGTCTGTACATTGAAAACATTATTAAAAAGTAATTGAGGTGGAAGCAGGGAGTGGAGCACAATACAAGAAGATCCTTTTTAAAAAACTTTGAGCCTGTTTGTCTATTTAAATATAGTTATTTCCAAAACGAGCGCACATAAAAAAAAAAACAAAAAATATGTTTTTCTGGCTCGTCTTCTCCAAAACAAAGACAATTTCTTTAACGCTTGAATAGAAACATTTTACAGAGTCCCACTTCTGATCAGTTTCATTTCAAATTCACAATTTTTGTCAGTGAGCGATACATACAATACTTGGTGATGACATGCACTGGCTTGGCACGCACTGTGAGTGAAACATTTGTTAGTGACAGCCACGTCGCTTAGTGACTTTTCGATTATAGCATGAACTCCTCTACTTCAAAGAGGCTAATCAATGCCATAAGGAGAAGGCGAACTCATAAATAGACTGAAATAGAGCGGAATAAGTTACTTATATAATCCAGCAGAATGGAAGGACAGCGCAACTAACACAAACGCATTGCTCACTTAAACTATGTTGACACGACGATGATTCCAAAGAAAAATATCTACTGCTATGGCTTTTTCGGGCATAAGAGACACTGTTAATGTTCCGAATGATTTTAATGTTAGTGAACATCAATTGTGCAACAGTGAAAAAGTCGAAATTCTACGATATTGCAGCCTAAGCAATAATGTGCGAGCGCAGCATCGCTAATCGAAATGCAGTACAGGCGGATGATAAAACCTTCGACAATTTCGACAATATGATGAGGGTGTGATTTTCCTGTTTTGGCGATAGTATACCCAGAAGGTTACAGAAAAAGAAAAGAAAGTGTAAATGATTTGCTTTCAAGGATGTAGCAGGAAGTATAGTAAATTAGGGCGCTCAAAAAACGAAACTCTTTGTTTAAGTACGATAATAAATCTACTCTACGAATTTTTAGGTAGCTTGTTGCAATATGTATGCTTTATTTCATCAAAAAGGTATATCTTAATTTATCTTTCTACTCAGTCTCAGCTTATAATTGACAACTTCCATGCAAATAATGGTAAAATATGATTATGTTAAATAGAAATACTTACCACATTTTGGATAAAATATTACATTATATTACATTTTGTAACCAGGAGTTTTATTTTAACAGCCGCTGTGTGTGAGGCATACTGGCAGGAGGTCTTGGAATTAAAATCTTCCTTTGGACATAAAAAATTTACATGATTTAATTGAAAATAAAAAATATTATAAATTCATTTCTACTCGATCTACAGATATAAATATGAGCTGCTCTATCTATTAAATATAAAATATAAATAGGTCAAATATTTTACATTTGCTTTATGTAAGATTTTTTTAAGAGCCGTCAAAATAAAAAATTCTATTTTTTTTATGAAAAGTGAATGATAAAAAAATCCTCTTACATCGATTGTAGTTGAATATTAAAATCTACTATGCCTGCACAAGTGAAAATATTTGATTCACTTGAAAGGAAAATCTTAGAATAAAAAAACTTTTCGATGATAAACTGTTTATTTTATTTAATAATGTATATAGACATCGTGACATTTTTTAAATTTGTGTATCCTTGTTCACTGGGCTGTTGTTTTTGCGCCGTCCGGTGGGATGTCGGCATCTGCTAGCTTGCCTAACATCGACCTTCGACCTTCCTTATGGGTTCCAGTCCAGTACCATTCTTGTGATGCTATCTGGTGGCTTTATATGTGTATGACCTGCGTTTGATTTTCCATAGAATGGGCTCCTCGTTCGTTGATCTCAATAGCGCATCGTTGCTGATGGTGTTCGGCCAGAATATTTTACAAATGATGCGGAGGCAGTTGCTGATGAAAGATTGTAACCTCTGGGCGATGGTGTTGGAGACCAGTCATGTTTCGCTTCCGTACAACAATACCGACTTCACACATGAGCTGAATATTCGCAATTTAGTGTGCCTGAAGATTTGTGACTCACCCATACTATATGCATTTTCCCGAATGCCGTCCTTGCTTTGTTTAGCCTGTAGTTGACATCTTCATCTGCTTCGCCGTCTGCCGTAATGGTACAGCCGAGGTAGCAGCAGCTTCCGATAAATTCCACCGGCCACCCGTCAAACATTATAGGACTTGCTTTGTTGTGGTTGACTTCCATAGCCTTTGTCATGGCGATGTTGACCTCCAGTCCGACAGTGGGTACCAGCGTGACTACTCTGTCCGTCCTCGATTGCATGTCAGTGAGCTTATGAGAGAGGAGACAGATGTCATCAGCGAAGTACAGGTCCTCAAGATGTCTGGAGAAATTCCATACGATGTCTATTTTGTGCAGGGCCAATTAGCTCATAGAGAACCGGCGACAGGGGACAACCTTGCCTTATACTTGCGTCGCTGATGTTGCCGTTGTGGCGTACTGCCAGTTCGGAGTTCTCGTAAAGGGCTCTAATGAGGCGAATTATCTTCAAAAATTAGGTTTGGCCATAAAATGATTTATAGTAGTTTAAAGAAATCGTGGATCAAACTGCTTGAATGGCATGAACTAATGAAATTTTATCTTCAATTTGTTTTCTATTCTTATGCACTTTTTCTTTAATTCTTGCAAGTTGTTGTGTGAAGGATGCTACAATATTTAATAAATTATGGCGTAAAATTAGTCACCCCACCGGAAGATTTATAACTTTGTAAATGGCAAATTTGCAGCTTTAGTATACAAACAGACAAGTTATGGAGCGCGTAAAGGTCAAACTAAATTTTTCTATCACTCAAAATAGTTATTTTTCATTTAGTAAAAAAGTTATTAAAAAAATGATGATTAATTTTGCGCCACCTTGTACATACCATATATTCGGCACGGTACATTTTCAATGGCCTTCAAAACTGATTTTGGCCTTTCCTCGGACTTTGCATTGCGTGCCAAAGATTTAATTCCATATGAAGATCCTCGAAATCTGTTTCCAAGCTATCGCTTTAAAAAATATGAAATTTTTTTTAAATAAGTATAACACTATTATCAAGGCTTGAGGTATTATTGTGAAAAAATTTTGTGGTAGCCGAGGATTGTGTCTTTCTTTTTTCTCTTACCTCTAATAAACGAATCTCAGGATAATACATACAGTGACACACGATAATGAGCTTCAACGCTTAGTGTTTCTGAAATCGTAAGCCAGTTTTTTGTTTCTTAATAAAGTCATTCATTTCAACTTGCTTCCCAGCATTATAAAATAACTTTTAACCAAAGAAACGAAACATAATACAGCAACTAAGTAAAATTGCGTTGCATAGTTATTGTTATGGACATAGCAAGTAAAATACGATTTATATTTTAGATTATAGCAAATATACTGACCACAAAGTTCGTTCACAAATTTCACAAACAGACCAGCCAGATGACACCATTTTTATGAAGTAGCTAAATATGAAATCTAAGCAAGTTCGAACGTTGTTTTCCAGGTCGGTTGCAAAAGAATGATGCTAATACGAGTATTAACAGACTTCCTCTTCTAAAATGTTTGTTTCAGTTAAATTGTAAGCATTTGTAATTAGAATAAATATTAACCACTGAAAGTAGTGTGTATGTATGTTTATCCAAGTATCGTAATGACCCTGGCGAAAACATTTACCAAGTTTGCTATATTACATATTTAAAAGTCTCCTACCCATCCAGTCGCGAAGATAGATGCAATCGATAAAGAGGCAAGTGGTGCTACATTTAGTACATACATACATACATATGTATGTATGTATGTATATACTTCCTGCGGCAAATGGCAAGCCGCAACGTGGCATTGCCTCTACTTGTACATGCTGCTGCAGCTTGGAAAAAATTACTCGCTCATTTTTCAACGGAAAATTTTGCCAATTCTCTCGTGTTTGAATTTTTTGTTTTTCAGTTCGGTTGTTTACCATAGTGCTACAAAGTCGCGGTAATCAACATTTTTTGAAAACAACAAACGAAGGTTAAAGAGGAACTACCCAAAAGACGGAAGAATGAAAACAAAAATGTGCGCCGACGGAGGCAAAAGTCAACTGTTCATTTATTGCTGGCGGTCGCGTCTGCGCAGTGTCTGACTGAGTTCGTGTCCGCATGTGCATTTTGTTTTGCGCGTTTCGCGTTTCGCGATTACATCCGCGCCTCAGTCTTGTCGCTCTTGCTCTTGCAATGCTAAACAACAATAACAAACTGGTAAACAAAAATGCACCAATAACATACGTACCATCTGCAAAAGAGCGGGGTACGTTGCATCAATTACCTGTTCTCTATTTTGTTATCGGCCTTACCTTTATGCTTTCACAGAAATACTCGTACGTGTACATATAAAATACGCCGGCTGTGCTCGTATCTACAAAACAATGGAAAAAAGAACAAAGTCGCCGGCGGTAAGAATGAAGACGAACTCAAACTGTACAGTACCCGGACATTAGGGTGAGCAACTGTTCAAAAGCCTGTATTTTCATTTAGAAAATTGTAAAAAACTGTTTTGTGCAGCTTTTGAACTGTAAAGTCAGCAATACAAAAACTTTTTCAAAAATTGCAGGCCCAGGAGGGCATTTGTAAATTTTGCATAGTAAATTAAATGTATTTTCCACTGTGAATGATTATATTTTGATTTGACCTTTTACTAACTAAGCTGATAGATCTACCGACGAAATTCCACTGTTACTCTGTTATTGTAAATTATCGATATTTACTGGATCAATTAAATTGAGGCGTAGAATTTCCAAATATAGATATATGAATATACATATTTATTACATCTTCATTAGATATTTGACCAAGCTTCCCTTCTACAATCTGCGGTATACCTACTTGATGTTATCCTGCCGAGCGCCAGATGGTTTTTATGCATTATAATCACGCACAAACCCACTAGGCCGCGTTTGAATTGGATAGCAGTAAATTGAAACGCATTTATGTATTTATTTATAATTAGAAAACAATCGTCTCGATTTCGGAAAAAAATCCGATTTTTGGCCGAAGATTTCTATACCGGTAGAAGTTGCCGCTAACAAAGTGTAAACGCCGATACTTATTTAACAATGAGTATTAAATAATTATTACTTACACCCAAGAAAAATTAAGTTCTTTTGTTATTATATTAGAAGTATATCGTCCCCTTAGTATAACAATAGCCTATGTACTCATACTTTTCATACCTATGTGTTCATAGGCTATTATTTTTTTATTGAATTTTTGGATTCTCCATCGTCCATTCTAGTTCCACAAAGTGGGTCAAAGCGTCAGTCAAAAAATAATAAATATTTACAGACATAACGAGATTTGAGTGAGAGCTACTTTCGACAAAAAGTTTGAAATTCATTTTCTCAAAACATCAAAAAATGTATAGGCTATTTTAATACTGAGGGGACGATATGTTATGATCCTAAATTAATGTGATTGCGATTTATATACCTTTTTGTGTCTTTACAAATAAAAATACTGGATTTTTAAAAAATCATTCATTGTTTATTACTTAGACCCTTTAAAATGTTCGGTTCTGTTTCGGTTCGGTCTAGCCTGAAATTGGGCAAGTTTGATTCGGCTCGGTTCGGCATTAAAAGTGGATGTTCAGTCGTTCTCTGCTCTCCTCTCCCTCCTAAAAAGTAAGTCCATAAAATATTTATTATAAAATTGTTACATATTTATAAAGTTTCAGAAGCCACACGAAGAAGTCTTCTCCGTTCGGTTTTTGGGTGACCTAATATGACATATGTACATACACACATAAATAAGTCAATGGACGAACAAAAACATAAATAATTCGAAATGGTGTAGGACTGTGATGCTGCCACCGTTGGCATCAGTTCAACAGCCCATAATGGTGGAATCAAAAATAATTTTACTTTCCGACGAAAACAACATAGTGGGACAATTTGACTTTGGTGTAGACAATATTCAAAATGTAAATTAAGCTAAGTACATTAACGGATTGTTAATATTAATAAGTATTTCTGAAGCATATTACTTTTATATTACTTTTATACGAATTTTATGAGATTTTTTGTGTTATTCAGGCCTTGCACCAAACTCATTCAAATTTATATTTGTATTTCCATCACCAATTGTACGACACTATGAGGAAAACTCCCGTGCAAAGGCTTCGAGTTGTTTTCCATAAATATTTTTCTCAAAGCAAAACTTAAAATATTAAGTGTCAATATAAAGTCCTTTATTGATTGATAATAATGGAATTCCAATTAAAATCTTTTTTTCTTCTTTTTTTATTTCCAATTTTTATTTTTATTTAACTTATCTCGAAATTTTTATTTTTCTTATATCTGATGGTAACTATCAAATTTTGAGTGTTCTTGTTTGTCTTTTTCGTGTGATGCTATGCAACTTTGTACGTTTGTGTGTATATGCGCATGCGTATGTGCACCCAGTAAGCACCAGAAAAAATCTTCCCCGCTTGACAGACCATTAGTTCTCAAGTTGAGATTCAGTATTCCTTGTCATCTAATATTCACCATTTTCTCAAACTTTATGCTTCTTCAACTTAAACTTTGGCTTGTTTTTCTTCTACTGAAGTTTAGCAATGCTTGAGAAGTCACTAACAACTCGCAGCCCTTATATTTTCCTTGCAATTTTATTTTACGTACCAAACTTTTATTTAAAAAAGTTTATGTAATTAATTCAAAAGGTTGCTGGTATTTTGATCCGGATCGTACTCTACCTGGTATAGTTGTCAAATTACCGGTAGTTGAGACCATCGATGGTTTTTGATAGTTCATACATAGACTATCGATACTATCGAATAATAACACAATCAATTATTTTAACTATACATGCATATTTATTTCAGCTATGGATTTACGGCCAATCAAAAAATACTTAAATATTTTAAAGAAAATCACCGCAACAATGATTCTAGTGTTCAACGTTAACCGCCGTTCGTTTATAAGCTAAAAATTAGTTTATAGTATCGATAGTCACAACAGCATCGATAGTTTGACACCTCTACAACTAGTTTATTTACTTGAAATTTTTTGTATTTCGTTGCTAAGTAACTAAACGTTTCGACTAGCTTGAAAGTTTTCATATCTATTAAATGTTGAAAATGGAACTAATTTTAATTTTTAAAGGTTTATATAATTAATTTTTTATAAAATCCTTTTGAGGTCAAATGGAGAATTGAATAAAGTGCGTTTTCAAGATGAAAATACTGCAATCCGCTTGTCGAGATGATTTTGAGAATTAGTGCTGGGAATTTGAAAAAGCTACAATATTTCCTGCAAGTGCATCTCAAGTTGATTTTCAAAAAAAAAAAAGGTTTGTTGGGTATATTCATCTCCCATGTTTACACTGGTATGTATGTATGTATGGTATGTAAGCTTACCGACTTTGAGTTAAATGATCTGTACTCAAAGAATGCTAAGCTTCATTGTTTGTAAACAACAAACCGGCTGCGACTATGTGAATTCGCAGCAATGTGTTTTTCCACTAAATTACTTATACAATTTCATTGCTATGGTCTGATATCCATTGTTGCTGCCTATTCCGCATGGGCAACTTTCAGTTTTTAGTCAATCGTGAGTGTGATACTCCTTTCAAAATGTACTATAGATACTATTTGTGTGCTCTCAGGAATTGGCCGGTTGACACTATCAATGTCGGCGTCTGAGTTGCCATTTTTGAAATTTTCCTATCAAAACTTTTAGCAGAAGCGAATTTTTGTAGTTTTTGTCCATATTCAGAAACAAAAAACGTACAACCAAATACAGTACATATACATATATGCGAGTAATGTATTGCTCGCGTTCTTCGAGGCAATAACTTATTTACAGACCGCGAATAAAACTTTTCCACCTCAAAATTTTGACCAGTTTGGACTATATCTCGTTTTCTTTTTAATTTTTTGTTGTTTGAGTGCTAATAATTTTTTTATAATACAGGTCATTGCCTAACGACAACTATATAAATAAAAAGTTCAAACTTTATAAAAAAAAATTAGAAAACTTCCACAAACTTTTAATCAGAATTCCATGGATTAGAATTTCTAGAAAGATTTTTGGCATGCAGTTTTATAGGCCGCCGTAGCCGAATAAGTTGGTGCGTGGCTACCATTCGGAATTTGGAGTAGGTAGGTTCGAATCTCCGTGAAACCCCAAATGAAAAAAAGGTTAGGGAAAATACGCAAAACGATCAGGGACAAAATTAACAACTAATTAGAATTTTAGGTCTCAAAATTGCACTTTATCGTACTAATATTTAATGGGCTGTAAAATTCCGTACCCCATTTTTTTTATAAATTCTGATTTTCATGAAAATTTGTAAAAATTTATAAATCTTGTTTGGCCTTTGTTTTATGTATATCAAACTGTGTAAATAAATAAATAGTCAAAACTTGTCGAAAAGTTGAGGTGCTATAGGTTCATGGTGCGCTGTTGTATTTTTAATCTTTAGTCTTTTGTATTTGTTTTAGTCTGCATTGATCACTAGCACTAAAATACATTATTTATAATTCAATAAATTCGAAATGTATTCCAATTCGTTTGTATTCCAATGTTTAGCTTATTTATTTATAATTTTAGTTACATTAATATCCTAGTAGCTTCAGTTTTTCATTTGATTAATAGTCTGTGGGAATTCGACTAAATAAATACTTAAATAAAGAAAATTAAAAATATCTACCGTATCTATTCGTACCTTTAAGAGCCCTTAATCTAATTTACGATTGTAAAAAGGTCCTCCTGTGAGTACTTTAGTGGAAATTCGTAATTGAATGCCACTGAGACAATACAACGGCCAAAGTACCGAAAATAGTGCTTTTTTGGCTATTTCAGTTCGGAAATTGGGACTCTCTCAGTCTGGATTATGGCGAACTTTGGGTAAGGATCTTGACCAATTTTGTTCGCCGATTGCGCTCGCTCTGCAAAACTTATTTTATTCTGCTGTACACATATTATGGTAAATTGCACTCTATGCAATTGAATTTGTTTGATCATTTTCGTTTATTTATTACATCACATTTATCTGTTAAAGTAGATATGTAGTTACATACCTTTTATTTGAAAGATACACATTTATCTCAAAACCAAGTCTTTGCTAAAGACACGAAATATTAATACACTTACGTTGCATGTATGTATATATATACACATACATATGAAACCAAAGCTAGTCGTGATCAAATATTTATTTTCCATAAGTTTCATTGGTGTTAAACGGCTCACCACGTGATTTTAATTATCATCCGCTGAATTGAGACAGTTATTAAAAAAACAACTGTATATGCATGTATGTAGCTACACAAATTATCGCCTTAGTGCGTTAACTGGCGTACAAAACCTTTATACCTGGGCACATACTATACCTACATAAAGCCAAATGAAACTCGACTGATTGTAGGCGTGTTTTCGTATTAAATAATTTATAACACGTTTTGGTCTATTTGTACCGAAAAACTTGCAAAAGAGGGGAACATCAGAAAGCAAAGTCCAATTTTATCTTGAGTGGAAGTAGCAAATCCTTCCTTAAAAATTTTTTACTTGCAATAATTGGCCAGCTAGAAAAATTACTTATTTTAGGTAGCTAGATGTAATTTATACAAATAAGAATATTGCCTCTAAGCATTTTTAAGATGATAAAAAAAATTAAAATAAATATATAAATAAATAAACTAATTAAATAAGTAACTACCAATTCGATAATGTCGACTACCATTCGGTAATGCATAGATTCGAATCTCCGGACACGAACATCAATTAATAGAAAAAGTTTTTTTCTAATAGTGGTCGCCCCTCCGAGTGTATTTTTGCTACGAAAAACTCATCTGCCATTTGGAGTCGGCTTAAAAGTGTAGGTACCTTCACGTCCCACACCAAAAATAGGAAGAGGAGCACGGCCAATCACCCACTAATGGGTGTAAGCGCAAATTATACGTATGTATATATGTACATATATTTATATGTATATGCATTTTATATAAAAACAAGTAGCATTAAAATCAAAGTTTCCAACTTTGTGTAAGATTTTTAAAAATTCGACAAATTTTCATCAAAATTTTAAACTTTTTAATTAAAACTTAAAAACAATTTGGTTACCCAGTTTTATAGCACATTAAATTTTATTATAATACAGCTTTTCGGATTTTTGATCATTTTCGCCTTGACGGTGTTGCGAATTTTCTCCAAGTATTGATTGCATTACTTTTTGTTTGTAGGGAGAAAATACGGAACACCGTCAGGAAAAATTACCAAAATATTGCGATTATTTTATTTTGTATTTGCAACTCACTTCTTTTACTATATATGACATACGAGTATATTGCTTCTGGCTTTGTAAGTTATTCTCACAACGCTTGTTACCATACAAAGTCCTTTTAGCGACGCTTTTGAAATTCTAACTTTCTTCTGAAATAACAAAATTTCTTAAACTACATAATACAACTATCATTGTCATACATGCAATAAAATAATTAATGTTTATTTCAACACATGAATGTATTATTTATATATCAAATGAAAGGGAAAGAGGGTGGGGCAAACATTTCTGCAGAGCTGTACAATATATTTACCAAGTTCTTCGGAGTTAATCTGTTTTTTGTTTTAATTTCACAAACAGGCAATTTTTGCAGATGACACCACTATTGTGAAGTAAATAAATGTTAATTATAAGCAAGTAATATTGTGCTTTCCTCGATTTGTTGCAAAAGAATACAATAAAGACAAAATTTTCATCTTGAATACCATTTAAAATAAATAATTTCTAGATAAACAAAATTCAATCCAGCGTTTCCCAAGGAAAAATACCCCTTAAAATGGTGAAAACAATAATTGGAGTCTAATAATACGTTCACATATGCATTAATCACCTATAAATCCACCAAATTAATCTACTCGTTCACATATGGCAGATTACCTACAAAATTGACATTCAACTGTCAATACTACTTTGAGAGGTTTTTCTTCATAGAAATTATTTTGGTGGAATATTCGGTGTTTTTCTAATAGCGGTCGCCGCTCGGCAGGCAATGGCAAACCTCCGAGTGTATTTCTGCCTGAAAAAGCTCCTCATAAAAATCTGCCGTTCGGAATCGGCTTGAAACTGTAGGTCCCTGCATTTGTGGAACAACATCAAGATGCACACCATAAATAGGAGGAGGCGCTTCGGCCGAACACACAAAAAGCATGTACGCGCCAATTATATATACTATATATATGTATATACAGTAGGGAGCAAAAGTGTTTCCATAGTTAACATTATCAACTTTGTGGGCCAATAAAATGCAAACGAATGAAGCAAATCAAAAAAACTTTTTGTTCTAATAATATGTCTTTAAACCTCAACAAATTGCAGTATATGATAAAAATAAAACAGAATCAGTAAAATATTCAAACAAAAAAAAACCAAAACAACTCCCATGTGTACAATTTTGCACCTTCCGTTATTCTTACTTTTGTTTGATTTCTTAATTCTCTTTTCAGCAATAGACATGCGGTTTTACCGTTATATGTTTTGTTTGTTCATTTTTCGCTTATAAGATCCAGAAAATCACGTGTTTCTTATTATTCGAAGCAGATTTGTTGATTTTAGCAATTAGTCTATAAAGTACCGCGAAAAAATGAAGAAGCTTTCGTCTGATGTCGAAAATAGTATTATTAGCCTAACTGAAAGTGGCTGTTCGACTCGTGCTATTGCAGATCAGCTTAAGATTTCCCATTCAGCCGTGTCCAAGGTCCAAAAAAGACGAAATGTTGCACCCAAAAACATTATTAAAGGCCGTAAACGCCTCTTAAAAGACTCTGACGCCAGACTAATGATGTCGAAAATGAGATCTGATAAGTTCCTAACACCAAAGAAGGCATCTATGGACATAGGAAAAGACGTGAGTCGGTGGAGAGCTAGAAGAGCTCTGGCTAAGATTGGATATGTGGCAAGTGTGAAAAAAATAAACCAGCTCTATCCGAGAAGAATGTCAAAGCTCGATTGAAATTTGCCCGGGAACACAGAAACTGGACTGTAGATGACTGGAGACGTGTTATCTGGTCAGATGAATCCAAGTTCAACCATTTTCAGTCGGATGGCAAGCAATACTATTGGCATAGACCCGGCGACAAGCTTCAAAAACACCATGTGAAGCAAACCGTCTTTACTTGGTGGCACATTGGACCATTACAAAAAATTGATGGTATAATGTTAAAAGAAGACTACCTCAATATTTTGCAAACCCAACTATCAAATTTTCTGGACAAGTGTGCATATCCCGAAGAGGAAATTACTTTTCAACAAGATGGCATACTGCCAAAATTGTCCGCGAATGGTTAAAAAGCCAAAATTTTAAGTTGATGGAGTGGCCAGCTCAAAGTCCCGACCTCAATCCGATTGAGAACCTGTGGTCAATCGTGAAGCGACGGCTCGGGCAATATAAATCAGCGCCATCCAACCTAGACGATCTTTGGAAGCGTGTAGAACTGGAGTGGAACCGAATTCCAAAAGAAACCATAGAGAAGTTGGCCGAGAGTATGCCAAACCGAATAAAAGGTGTAATAGCTAATAAGGATCTGTGGACAAAATATTAATTTCATATCATATTTCATTTTGTTCACTAAAGGTGCAAAATTGTACACATGCGAGTTGTTTTGCTTTTTTTTTTGTTTGAATATTTTGCTGATTCTGTTTTGTTTTTATCATATACGGCAATTTGTTAAGAATTAAAGACGCATTATTAGAACAAAAGGTTTTTTTGATTTGCTTCATTCGTTTGCATTTTATTGGCCCACAAAGTTGAGAATATCAACTATGGAAACACTTTTGCTCCCTCCTGTATATATATTCGGTGTTTTCGGTTTCTTTAATTATTATTAACGATATGAAGAAAATGCAAGGAGAAGGAGTTAATTTAATTGCGTAATTGGCTGCTAATAATAAACAGTTTGAGGAAATCCGTAAGCGACGTTTACTGAGGCTGCAAAAAATTATGGCAGCAATGCGCATGGTATATTTTATAATATATTACATTTTATAATAAGAGTAATAAGAGGACAAAACGTTTATGGACACACGCTTTTTTCTGTAAAATGAATCCCTAATTAATAATATTTAACAAAAATTTTATTAGAATATGTTTACAGACCTGTTTTCCTTGCCGGCACCCATTTCATTTAGTTTTTATTTTAATGTTTCTCCTTACATTCGCAATAATAATTATCGATAACACAGAAAACACAGGGTTGTATGTCGAAAAGTATCGGTATTATCTAGGATTATTTTATAATCTCAGATTTTGGGAGAGAAATTTTGTATGCGAAATCGCGCTTTTTAATTACGGATTTTGAGTTAAGTGCGAAAAAGTAGATTATCTACTTATGTATATGTGAACGTATTATAAGTTGAAAAAAAAGTTTTGAGTTTAATACTAAACGAAACTCTTCTTCTTTGTAGATGGTATTGTAAATCTACCTTCTTTGGCTTCTAGCAATCATGCGATGCCCTTTTGCTGTAATTCGATAGATTTCAATTAAACCTCAACCAATCAGTACAAGAAAAGTCACCACCATAATCAACACCAGTTTTGCAGATACAGTTTCCTCTTATAAATACCATATACATACATACATATGAGTTTGTAACCATGCAAATACATATACATATATATGTATGTATATGTATGCTGCATACATGCATTAGATTTTCCTCCACCACTTTTCGCTCTCACCTCACCTGGCTCGCCTTGCTTAGCTCTCGCAAAGGCTTCGGTACAGTAGCCATTGAATTTTACTTGAATGAGCAGAAAGGACACAGGCAAACCAGCAACTTTGTGCGTGTGAGAGAAAACAAATGGAAGAGAACGTAAGAGCAAGAGCACATATACACTAATAGAAGGAGGAGGCGCCGAGAAAACTGATATATGTACGTATGTATGTAGAAGACGTATGATGTATGAAGATACAATTCCACGGGTCCACAGCACATGGTTTACCCAAATCATGGCATAATCAGGAAAAACTACAATTATGTATAGGGGTTTCAGAATTTTAATGATTTCAGTTTAGGGATAAACTATATTTGACTTCATAATCCATTTAAATCGATACTAAGCAAATAGGTGGTGAGCCGAAAAGTAAACTGCTGACCCTACCAAACAATCACTAATGAATTGTAATACTTTTAATCCTGAAAATACACAATAAACAAATCTACCTCTCTTCTTGTATTTTTCAGAAAACGGAAAATATGCAGGGATTTGTAAAATAGTCAACTCATTGCCTTGGAAACGAAAGGAAACACTAACACTGAACACTAAGAAAGGTGCCAAAGTCATAAAATTGGCAACGTTTAACCTACTTTACTACGGAACAACAAACAAGAAAAAGGAGCAATGGAGGGATGTTTCGAACATCGACGGCGCCGTCTACTTATAATTTATCGCAAAACTCACATGGCTATTTTACTCTATACGTAGCAGCGTGTGATGGTGTGTGTTTCGAGGGAGGACGAAAACTGCTTACATTAGGAAATGTGGAAAATCTCAATGTTCGCCGAACAGTCTGCCCTTTTGCCCCGTAGCGCAACCGGGATTTTTTTATGTGCCAAATTTTAGTTTATGTATGTATTTTTTGTACCTATTTTGACCGTTTTCTGTATTTTTCTTCTTGCCGACTATATAAAATTCTTTCAGAACACTTATCTCAGTTGTTGGCTACGCGCAAGCATGGTCCTGTTCTAATGTGCACTGCATGGTTGTGCTCGGGACCAAACCAAATAACAGTTGTAAAAATGTGTATGTGGCCGAACGTGTACTGGAGACGATGTAGCTGAAACTGCCTCGAAATACGTCACTTTCGCAACCAAGGAATTTTCATAGTGTACATATGTGTGTATGTATGTGCATCTTTCATTATTGTCTTTTCACAGAGCGCCTGTGTTGCTACATTAGTCAGCAGTATTAGTTCTGCAAAATCACCCTACGGTTGTGGATTACGATGACTAGAAGAAGGCGAAAGCAGTCAAGGGTGTGTACTGGGCATGGAAATATAAGCGGAATACAAACATACATATGTACATATGTAGTTGGAGTATAAAAAGTTTATAATGAGTGATTACTTCATATCAGTAACATTACTCATTAGTGATAACATACAGGAATTATTGAAAAGTTGATTGCTTTGATTTTATTCAACATTTAACCCGTTGACAGCCCATTATAACTACATATTTATGAACAGGTACGACACTATGGATGATTTTTTTCTACGTAGAGGTTCAGTTAGAAACTTATCGTTCTTGTTAAATCAGCTAAATTATTTGCTCTCTATCTGGCTAGCTGACTTGATCGTTTGCAGAATTAGTTGTGATCTCTGTAGTGAATGCGTCCACACAACTAGTTAGATCTTCTCTTAAGCTGTGTAAAAAATTCATGGCGATATCTACATATTAGATGAAAATATGTCTTTACTTTTATTTAGGACGGCATAGTAAGTTGAAAACTTTCTCGTTTTTCTCAACGTTTTGATTTCCCCCCGATTATGTCATTCGTGCAGTAAATGAGGGATAGGCGCAATCACTTCTGAGAATGAAAGTTGCTCTTCTAACAAAATTGTACATTTTTCTGAGAAACTTCTTCATAATATAGCATATTAAAAGCTTTATGACAAACTGTTCATAAGGTTGTTTTTTTATCCCAATTTAGTTGCCACGCCAAAAAAGCAGGGATCTACAAATAACGGCAACCACAAATATGCATTCGTTATTTCAAGCATTGAATGCAACTATTGATTTTATTTCTATATTTTAGATTGATGACAGTTTTTCAGCTAGATTATTATGAAACCTAAAAACTCGTAAGTTTTTAAGCTCCAATTAGAACAAATGTTCGAAATACACTTGGCGCCAAGTACACAAAGAAATATATCGTGGCACCTTTTACTATTTTATAACTTTGTGCTTTAAACAAACACCTCTTTATGTGCTCCTCCAACTTTTGGCGTATGCACACACTCCAATGTACAAGCACATACGCTCATATTTACTTGTATTTACACCTTGCTCGCTCAATGCCTTGTAAAGCTAAACCGATTGCCGAAAAGTCATTTAAGGAGTAGATTGATTGATGATAATACGCACACACACACGCACAAATGCTATAGTGTGCCCTGTCAGCATATACACATTTATAAAATAAGGCGGAGAGAAGTGTGGAAGCGCACGAGGTGCGAATATTCTTCAAAATGATATCACAAGTTGTGAATAGATATGTATGAGTGTAAATATGTATGTATGTATGTATGATTCTCATTTCTTTTGCTGCACAATTTCGATATATGAATGTAACTAAGGTACCTATAGCGGCATAGAGGGTTAAGGCGTTTATGATGGTAATGTGGAAAAAATAAACAAACAAAAAATTATCTAAAAGGCGACACCTTTTTAATCCACAAATATATTTATAGATAAAACTAAATTGGAAAGGAATATTTGATGTGCTGGCATTCCCTGTGGCCTTACAATTTTTATCATAATTTGAGCTAACGAAAGCTTTATTTGACCTCGTAAGACACATGTATGTACATATGTATTGGTATGCTTTACGCATTCGCCGCTGCGCTTTAATATCTTATCGATAAACTCATACGTCTTCGACGAAAAGACACCCATCCGAATTTGTAGATATGGCGACACTAATGAGCGTGTGTGCCTTGAATTCTTTGCGCTAAGTAGAACAAACACCCATTCATTCAGCAATCCGACCCATTTTCAATATGATTTAAGGCCTGAGGAATTGGTGCCAAGCTCTTAGACAAACAAACTCATCCAGAATGATCGACATTCAATTCATTATCGCCAAAACCTTTTACGAATGCTAGGTTTTGTGCAGGTTTCAGTCGAATACGGTTTGTGTTCGGATAGAGAACACTCCATCCCAGCAGTAGGTAAACGTGTGCGTGATGAGCATGTCCAGGATAACCAGTATGGTCCTTACTCGCTCTTTAAGCAGCAAAAAACTTAACATTTTAGTTGTTGTTCGCGTTTGCTGTGATATTAAAATATTTGAAATAACCTCAATAAAAACATTGAATTTCGCACATACACTCGTACGTTGGTAGAGAAAACGAGTACTTTTTGTAATTTTACGCGTGGTGCCGTTAGTGGCGGTAGCTCCTTTTGAAGGACTTGTCGCGCGCAAGCTCACTCGATGGCGCTTAGCACGCCATCTCGTGACACCGTAGTGCATGTGGACATGGAGACGGATAATCACTGCAGTGGCGGAAACTATTTTTACTTTCGATTATACGTAATTACTGGTCAATGTGTGCCAAGTAATTTCACTGTTTTCAAAAATGCATACATTTTAGTAGTTGTGTGCATGTATGCACTTATACGACTACTTCATATGTACGTATGTAAACATATGTACATGAATATGGTCATACATGTGATTAACCTCTTTGCCCGCCACATGTAACACATTAAGCATATCGAGAATGAAATTTGCGCAAGAAATAATAATTGTGGGTTTTTAAATTCCAATTTTATATTGCAGTGTGTGAAGTGGCTTGAAACCGATTTTGTTTCAATATGAATAAATCCTTTTTTTTTTTCTAATTGCAGAATAATAAATTACGTTGTCGTGCCGATAAAGGACTGTGTAAACTAGAAGACGCTGCGTTGATTTCGGTGATTATACAGCGTTTTAAGTGGACGCTATTCTGTTCTACATCTACCCTGTAGATCCGAATTTGTTTTGAAGTTGATGGCGACAAATTCGGTTCTAGAGAGGTTTGTGTGGCTCAAAATACAACATTGCAATGATGGTTGTGCAAAATACAGTACCCTCGGGATATTCGTGACTAACAAAGACCAGAGTAGGTCTTTCTAACCGTGGTTATATGTTACTCGGAATTTGCAAAAAACAATTCAAATACATACATTTTTATAAAAAAGATTTCAAGTATTTATAAAAGTTAGACTAATGAAACGAAAGAAATGTAAAATTTAAGAACTTAAATTTTGTTAATATTTGCATTGTATTTTTATATATTTTAACTTCTGCTTAAATCTCTTAAAACCGTCTTTACAATTCCCATCACTATTTACAATTAATAATAGCAATAAAACAGAAAGGTTAAGTGGCTGCCCATACAAGACCCCACTTGGGCGACAAATCAAATTTGTCCTTTGTGAGGAAATCAGAGAGAATACAATCGAGCAGAGAGGAAAAGTAAGAGGCTTTGGGTAAATGGAAAACAACGGCCGAAGATGGCTAATTACATTTGCGTTAACGGCTTTAAGCTTCTGAAGAAATTCCATGGGTGTGTGTTATCTAAACCTGCTATATCTGCAGGTGTAACAAAAAAATGAGAACCAAGATGTCTGAGTCCCCCGCCAATGCCGGACAGCTGAAAAGAAGGCGCCGAGCTTATTCCACTTCATCCTTCAGACCGCAGCTGTAGGAAGGACTCAAAGCAATATCAAGCCTCGCCACATGGATACCTAACGTGGCATGACCAGTAAGAATATCCACAAACTTCCATAGCTGTGGCTTTGTTAGATTTAGAACTTCCCTCGAGCGCCCGTGCTTTACCAGTGGTAAGAAAGATCTCATGACTTTGCACGGTTGCGCACTAACCCAGTGCTTGCTGAATTGAATTAAAGTCAACCCTAACAGGAGCAGACGAGTCTGTCGTCAAAGGAACCCCAATCCTCTAATTTTGACCAGGAACCCAAATAAGCCTAATGTCGAAGTATTCGGATGCACTCTACAGAAAAGCCGACTAATTTCGAACGCATCAACAACGAGCCCAGTACGCTAACAGCCGCTTGGCTGACATTAAATGTTTACCTCCCACAAAGTAGTTACACAAATAAATAACCAATACACTGCTTCTTTGATTGCGCCCATCCGTAAACATGTTTACCGTGCTCTGTCTGTGAATGCCGCACCTTGTGCAGTGTACACTCTCCTCTTGAGGGTATATGAGTGGATGATTTCCCGCTCAGACCCACCGTGCATGCGCAGAGTGAGCTTAGAATTATGAAATTTGAGCTGTCGGGAACGTCGGATTTACGCAATTATTGAAAGGCACAATATAACTAACTTACGTAACGATTTGTTAGTACCTATAAATAAATATCGTAATTAAAAAGAAGCCAACTAATTTACATCTACAGATATTTAACATGGAGTAGGGCTGTCGTTAGCATATACAAGTATGAAGATAGGCAGTTGAAAATGTAGTCTCCAAATACGAAGCTTATTGTAAAAGTTTTACATTTCTAAAATAACTTATAGGCTCATTTAAGTACTATAGGTTAGGTTAGGTTAAATGGCTGCCCTAGCTTAGGGCACACTTGGGCAAATATTGAAAATTCGTCCGTTGTGATGCTATACATGGGAGAGGAGAAAGGAGAAGGGAAGGAAGGAGGAGTCTTGGGATTAGATGCGATGATGACCATGCATTTTACGACGACGCCGACGGTGGCTGATTTGCGTTCGTAGTTAGCCGCAACAAGCTACTGATGAACTTTACCAAATTTATGATATTTAGACCCGCTATATCCGCAGGTATAGCGAAAAAATGAGAGCCCAGATGTCAAATCTTTGCCAGAAGAGAGGAGGGCAGCTGAGAAGAAGGTGTTGAGATGATTACACCTCGTCCTCCAGACAGCTTCTGCAGAACGGGCTTGAGGCAATCCCAAGTCTCACGGCATAAACACCTAACGGACAATGTCCGGTAAGGATACCCACCAAATTCAAGAGCTGGGGCTTTTTTAGCCGTAGGAGTTTAAGTAAAACTAAAACCAATTACTGTCTATAGAGAATTTTTTACTATGAATTACTTTTCAATTGATATTATTAGTTTAAGTTAACGAGTTTTAAACATCTTCTAGATGTTTTTTGTTAAATAAAGAATAACTAAGGCAGTGGATAGCACAATGACCGATGGCACACCATTCAGGCTAATTATAATTGTAGACAATAAAAAGATAGTTATCATGAGTGCAGAGTTCAGAGTTGACCGACTTAGGCTACAATGAGAATCATATTCTCAATAACTTCATTCTCGCTCACCGGAACCAATGGTCCTGAAAAGCTAGAACTTCATACCAAGCTGATCATTGTGTCGAAGCTCATATTGCCCAGAACGCTTGGCATGAAGTTCTCGTTCAAACTCTTTAACAACGGATCATCAATATTAATACTTATTTTATCTCGTGGATGGAATTACCAGGGTTAGAGAAAGCCATGCAATCATCAAATAAATGTTTAGAGCGCTTCGAACCAAGCATACGAGTATAGTAATGGAAAACAAAGAATGAAAATACTGCAATGTTAGAGTTTTAGATTGTGGCATAGGTTTGCAAACTAGGACTTCTTTACAAACTTAAAAAGTGGGAGCAGCCTCCTTACTAAACAATACACTGGTATTTTGTGGTAAAATTTATAGGAGTGAATTGTGAAACATAAAACTTCATATTCCGTTGATATAGCCAACCGGATTATCTATTAATGCATTTAACTAAATATAAAATGCTAATGTATTGTATCAAAATTAACAGTTCTCAAACCCATTTAGACAAACGAAATTTAACTTAGCAGCTATTCTAGACAATATAACTTTGCAATCATTCGAAGATTCTAACATTAAGTAATTTGACCAATCGTACATGCATCTGCACCAGCGTTTATCAACTGTACAAGTATTAATTTCTACTCAAGCAAAAATATATCAACCGACTGAAGCTAGCGAAGAATATGACGGATGTTTCTCCCGGAATTCAGCGTCTTTTAAAACTTAAATAAACCACATTTGCAGTAACATTTTAAGATATTTTTGTTTAAAACTCATTAAAGGTAACTTTTCTGGTAATTTATTATTTGACATTGCAAAAATAAAATTCCTTCACTCCATGTTAGGCTAGTCATACTGGCTGGCCGCAGCTACGTAGATACCATTTTGGTCCATAGCGTTACCAAATCAGAATCCTCTTTAGTGAAAATATGCATCACTCAAGATGCGTGTACTGTTCGCGAATTTTAGGAGTCACTCGAGCTCCAGTTCAGGGATAGATTCTAGCCTTTCAGAGCTGTGAGTATACAGGTAGCATATTCTAGTTTTCAAGAGAGCCGGACAGTAGCATAGAAAATGTTCCAAGATTTCTTTTGTACCCGGCTCATTACATTTCCTGAGAACGTCTTTTTTATATTTGTTTATTTATTTTCAACTAATAATATTAAATACTACAATAAACAATAGTATTAGTATAGTAATGATGTGTCGTACAATGTCTCTAGACGAGCTCTCAAGTACCTATATTATCTGATGTCGAGTAAATTTTCCTTAGTATTGAAATTAATTTTGTTTTAACTTAGAAGTTATTAAAATATTTTATATCTTTGATGCAGGGAAAAAGGGAACAAAAACGATGCATAGATTAGTGTTTATAATAAAAGGCTTAAAAGTACTAAAAGAAGGTAGTCAGACTAGAAAGGTGGTGTGAGTTAGCGTTGCGTGTCATGTGTTAACCACCAGCAGGTTTTTAATGGTAAGGGTGGATTCGATTTTGTCGAAGCTTGAAATATATGTATCAAAACGTTTATTATTTGCATAAGGAGTTTTTGATGTGATTATTTTATTGTTCGCTCTTTTGAATACTCGTATGTGATATATTATTGGCGTGTGGTTTTCGTTTTGTATAAAGCCTTTTTTGTCGAGGTATTAGAAGGATTCGGGAGGTGGAAATCCATTAGAAATAACAAGTGAGAAATAATCGTCGCTTTCGTAGTAAAACGTTCTTATTAATATGTTATTGGTATTGTATTGGCAACGACGGATATGTTTTCTTATTAAATTATATGACATTAAATTCTGGCACTTTGAATTCGAGATGTATAATATTTGGTATAGTTACTATTTTGTGATCTGTATAAGGAAGTACATGATCGTAGTATTCTTCTCTCAAGCTTCCTTAGAACGACTAATGACATATATGAGGGTGAAATGTTGTACCAAATTGAGCAACCATATGTGAGTATCGGTCTTACCAGAGTTTGATACATTCATATTTTGACTTTCTTGTGCAGTAGTTTCGATGAAAACATCTTTTTTATAGATATGGAAAGCTCTTGCGGTCTTCTCGACTTGGAGGTTAATGTAATCGTTATAGTATACAAATTGATCAAGATGAATACCGAGATATTTGACTCTCTCAGTGGTTTGAATAGGGATTCTGGTTTTGTTCGATATTATATTTAGATTTTTCCAGTTTTTTCTGATATTTGAGTTGCATCTTTTTATGGGTGGACGAAACAAAATGCTTTCGCATTTCTTTGTATTAATTTTAAGATGCCAGTTTGCTGCAAAATCTTCTACAATATTGTATTTCAGTTGCAGATTTCTGTTAATATCCTCTGCAAACGTCGTTAATGGTTAAATTTAGCTTGTAAACTAGTCAGTGTCCTGTTAGTATACCAACTAAAGTTCTACAGTTTCTTCTTTCGAACGATATAACCGATTTAATATACTTGTCATGGACACTTTTGGATGATACTCAGTATGATTTTATCGCTTTTATAGCCGCTTGGCTATCCACGTAGAAGTTTATTGCGCAATTAATGTTTGCGTCTGTACATACAAGCTCTGCTGCTTTCTTTACAGCAAATATCTCAGCTGGAAACACAGTACAATAGTTAGAGAGTTTAACTCATAACTGGAACCATGTAGTCTGAATTGACTGTGACATTCCCAGTAATAGAGCTATGTGCGAAGGTTCTAGAGGTAAGCTGTTCGGTTGCTTGTAGCATCACAGCTGAGTTTGTAGCCCGATTTTCCGCATAGAGATCAATCGGTGTTACATTAAGGAGAGCTTGGAGAGCTGCCGTTGGAGTTGATTTCATAGCTCCCGTGATGCAAAGCGCGAAGAGTCGTTGAACTTTTACCAATGACCTAATATATGTTTTCTTTCCTACCGCCTTCCACCACACCAATACGTCAAGTACAGGTCTAACAATTGCAGTGTAGTACCAGTGCATAAGAGCGGGTGATTGCCCCCATGTGGTTCCAAGCATCCTTTTACATTCGTATTAAGCATTCGGGGCCTTCTTCAACTTCTTGTCAATATTGGATTTTCACGACAATTCATTGCCCACTATTACTCCTAGGTACTTGATGCAGAATTTCAGCGATAGAGAGATGCCGTCGAGCGAGGGTAATGTCCATGTTGGAACTTTGTACTTCGTTGTAAAAAGTAGTAAGTCCGTTTTTTTCAGCATTGACGCTCTGGCCAGCATTGCTCATTAGAGCGCTTGTAATAACTATAACAATGTCATCTGCATGCACAATCAGTCTTTAGAATCGAGTGAGTATTTGGTCCCTCTGCGTGCTTCCCTCGTTAGTATTATCGTTCTGCAGTTCAGGACACTTACAATCCAGTGATATATGGCAGGATCCATTTCTACACCATTAAAAAAAAAAGCCTACACCATTAAGACTTTTTAAAATGGCGGTAGTTGATACATTGTTGAATGCCCCAGCAATGTACAGAAATACTCCCAAAGCATATTCCTTATATTCCAAAGCTTTTTTAATATTAAATACCAGAGTTTGTAGTGCAGTCTGCGTGTATCTGCGCTTAAGGGGGTGGTAGGGTTTAGCGCTAAAAAAAAACACTTTTTTTTAATTTTTTACAGAAAATGGCTTAAGATACTTTAATAAAATCAGTTGCATGTTATTGTACATCTTTTCAATAAGTTTTTAAAAAATATTAATAATAAAATATTGACAAATAAGCCCATGAATGAGTTTTTTTGGAGATATGTTTTTCGAGAGGTGCTCTGTGGTGCCAATCGGCATTCGTCGTAGAATCATCTGAAACTAAAAAAGTCGAATTTTTCAGTTAAAGTATGACGTAATGCATTTGGCGAAAAATTTCGCCATATTTGTAAGTGAAAAACAACCTTAAAAAAAAAATAAAAAAAAAGTGGGAAGGGGGGGGGGGGGGGGGGGAGGTATTTTTGCTAACGTGTGCCAAATTTGAAAAGAATCGGTTGAATAGTTTCGGAGTTGTGATTGGCACCGACTTTTAAGAAGTCGTTTCGGGAAAAACGCGTTTGAAAAAATGACTCTGAAAAATTATCGATGCTCCGCATTCGAGGTAGAGTGCCTACAAAGGCTATAACTTTGAGAGTTCTGCTCCGATCCACTTAAAATTTTGACACAACATTCTTGAAATGATTTACTATAAGATGAGTGAAGAAAAAAAATTTCGATTTTGTGACCCTACCCCCCCCTTAATGTACGCGTGTTGTGACAGCCCTTCAGAACCTAACCTGTCCCCATATGGTTTGCCGAAAGCTTTTCAAAGATGTTGAAAATGAATGACCTTAACCTAATCGTCCTATAATCTTTCGAGTACAGATGACCACTTACCTGCCTTGGGTATAAAGACGACCCTCGCAACTCTCCAATATGCCGGTACATAGTTTACTCAAACATCCCTTGTAAATATTCTTCAACCACGATACTACTAAACGTGAAGCTTTTTGTATTATGGCCGGAATGAATGGTCCAGGCGATTTGAAAGATTCAAATGAATTGAGTGTCCAATCTAGTCTTTCGTGGGTAATTGCGTCTGTTTTAGTGAATCCCACTGACACCCTGGCTGGTTCGGAATTGCTTACGTCAACACAACCTGGAAAGTGGGGGCTAATGAGATCCTCTAGCGATTCTGCGCTGTTTTTGGTCCATTTACCATCCTCCTTCCTGACAAGGTTAGGTACAGAAGGATGCTTTGACAATAGCTTTCTAAGCCTCGCCACTTCAACCGTTTTTTTCATTCCTGCGCAGAAGTCCTTCCAGGAGTTTCTTTTGGCAACACGGATTTCCTTTTTAAAGAGCTTAAATACATCTCTATGTATATTCTTTCCAAATATTCCAAGTTAACTTTAAACGTTTTTCCCTCTTCCTGTTCATTATTAAAGGTTTCCTTTTTTTTTATTTCAATAAAAATACTATATGACAGAAAGATTAATGCAAAATGAAAAGTAGATGTTATTTGAATATGAGTGTAACATTTTATGCTGTGCATCATAAGCCTGAATGCATAATTTTCTCTACAAAAATTAGAACCGAATGAACAATAGTAAATGAAATTCTATAATACAAATAAATAATTTGCTTGTATCTTGCCATATCCTGTTATGTATGTATCATATTTATTGGTATATTCTAAATAGACTAAATGAGCTATAAAATGTATTTATTAAATGCAACATATGGTATTAAATGTGAGAAGAAAACTATTTATTTCAAAGCAAATATATTTGTATAGCATATAAGGCCGTTGAAAAAGAATGTAAAATATTTATGGAGGTAATGGAATTGAGTATGGCGATAAATTTTTTTTAAGTTATTAACAGATTAAAGATAGGTAGTATGAGGATACATCATGCCCGTCCTAACGTATGGCGCAGAAGCTTGGACGATGACAACATCCGATGAAGCGACGCTTGGAGTGTTCGAGAGAAAGATTCTGCGTAAGATTTTTGGACCTTTGCACGTTGGCAGTGGCGAATATCGCTGGCGATGGAACGATGAGCTGTATGAGCTTTACGACGACATAGACATAGCGCAGCGAATAAAGATCCAGCGGCTTCGTTGGCTGGGTCATGTCGTCCGAATGGATACAAACGCTCCGGCTTTGAAAGTATTCGATGCGGTACCAGTTGGTGGTAGCAGAGGAAGAGGGCGGCCTCCTCTGCGTTGGAAAGATCAAGTGGAGAAGGACTTGGCTTCACTTGGTGTGTCCAATTGGCGCCGGTTAGCACGAGAAAGAAACGACTGGTGCGCTTTGTTAATCTCGGCCAAAATCACGTAAGCGGTTATCGCGCCAATTAAGAAGAAGAAGAAGTATGAGGATACATTACTCCTCTGCTAAACACCCACATTTTTTTCCTGAATCTTAGCTATTTGTTGCAGGAAAGGTTATGAAGCTCATCCATTCTCAAAACATCCGACACAAAGATGAACCATCTAAGTCTGGCGAAAGCCGGACAACAGCAGAAAAAATGTTCTGTACTATTTCATCCTCCAAACAAGATGTACACAGTAGATCGCCGATGATGTCTATTGTGACCATATGACGTTTGCATGAATTGTCCTACCAGAGCTCGTAGCACACTCCTAATTACTCTACCTGCGCAGGAACTTTGCTACCACCCTCTGAGGCTCTTTCAGGAAACACTTGGTTAATTTTGCATAAGGTTGTAGTAATGCACCAACGGTTCTCATGAGATTTATTACTGTTCCAACTGTACCCGCTATACTTGGCCCTAAACTTGTATCCTATCCAATTGGACTTTCCAAGAAACCGATCGCAGAAAAAAAATCGTAGTTTGTGATTGCTAATAAAGGTGGCCCATGATTATTATTGTATTCAAAAAATAGTTTTAATAAATTGTAAATAACCGATCCAAATAAAAATACCTCACTTATACAAATCAGTTGTTCTTTTTTTCAAGATATTCAATGCTTACATACCGACATAAAAGATGGCGCACCTTGTACTGATAATAATAATGTATGCACACACATATGCATATATATATTTTTTCATATGTATGTACATACATATGTATCATAGTACAAGGTTCTACAGAGTTCTGCCTGGCAACTATTCGTCTGTTCTCAAATTTTGTTTTTATTTTCAATGAATTATGTATGTATGTGTAGGATTTGTAGTTGCCAAATTACTTTCGAATTATTTTTATCAACCAAATTAAATAAATAATAAACTAAAGCTCTTATCTGCCCATAAATGCACGAACATATTACTGTGTTAGCTTAAGATATTTGCAAAAGTATTGAACACTTTTCCAAGCGAGAACTCGTAGACAAAGCATACGAAAGAACGTTGTTAAGTGTGTTCAGTTACATACTTATATGTGTTTATATACCATATATGTATATAATTGATCAGTTATGTAGAAAAATGCTGGAAATAATATTTATGATTAAATTGCAAACTCGGTCAAAATTAAACATAATGCACCCCCTCTAGTATTTAGGCACTTGAGATCTATTTTTTAATACCATGTAAATGAAATTACCACGTAAATGCATCACTTCCTTATGACAAGATTTTAACTCTTATTCCAACCGCTTTGATATATCGGACCCGCTTGTTACCATTAAGAAAGCGATACCTTGTTGCCTTCTGAATAACAACTGATTGGACGAGTGTGTGCATGTGTGTGAAACGAGCGGGCAGAAATCGGCAGTCGGAGGCCCTGTGACCTGGCAGCCGAAGTTGTTCATATAACATCGTTTTTCACCATAGCTAATAGCAAATTTTGGTGAATCTCTCATTCTTGGAATTCGACTGCCGAGTACTCGGTGACATGGCAGCCGAAGTCGTTTGCACAATTTTGTTTTTCACCATAGCAGATTGGCCAAACCTGGTAATAATTAAAAGATGTTATGTCTCAATTTTTCGTTCAGCTCATGCATTTTTTTCTATCGTTGAACATTTGTAGATTTCGACAGTAATGCTGAAAACAGTGAACGACGTAAACGCAGTCCCCTGTCTGATGTTACGATCAAACTAATGAGAACGCCATGTAAATGAAAAATTCCTTCCTTCCGTATCGTAGTATCGCAGATTTTATTTCACGATATTTAAAAAATCCCGTAAAACCCTGTCAGCTGAGTGCTGTCTCACCACACAGTGTTGCCAAGCAGTACATTTCGAAATCATTTACAAAATAAACTTAGCAAAATTATAATTTTTATTAAAATAACTTAAAAACACTGTTGAATAATGGTAATTATAGATAAATGAACTATTTGCATTTGTTGGTTTTTGGCTTTGGTTTATTAAACAATGAAAAATTGTAACTGATAACGCGGATGTGTAAAAAAGTGTGTAAGCAAAAATACTAATGTCAACATTGTGTAGATACAACCAAACACAAACACACACAAACCGATGTATTGTGTAAATATGTAATTAAAAGAACGCAGTTGTTCGCACGGGATGAGCTTTTGTGCTCGTTAGGGGCTGCGGTAAGGGACTGCGTACGTTTTTCACTCTTTTCAGCATAACAACCTCTAAAACGAAAATTATCTGTATGTCATGCGGGCTTGGGCTTCTCGCTTAGATTGGTCGGCAGAAAAGCAATCGTTGGTTTTATTTGCGGTGAAGGAAATGCAAAAAATGGCTCCTTTGTTCTCGACGAATTTGACAATTAAGTGACGTGAGTACAGAAGTACTTGTGTGTAAATGCATGTGTGGATAATCAATCCAATCTTTCTTGACTTTTCACTTACTTTCGATTATTTTTCCACTTCTTTTCGTTAGTTTATATTTTATACGGACGTCTCGGCCCTTGGGAAGGCGTAATCTTGTATTCCACCATTATCGCGCTTTAAGAAACTTGCGCCGAGAACGTCCAAAGTAGAGAAGGTGCAACTCATGTACTAAAACTCGGAGGCATTTTCACCATGGCAGAATGTAATGAGATCCGCGTGTACTGAGCTCGTTTATATAAAAGAACGCTTTGAAAAATATGCGTTGCGTTTTTAGTACCTACGTTATTCGTATTTCGTATTTACGATCTCTGATTAGCGCGAATTTAGTTTTGCCATATTTTGAAAACAATTGTGAATGGGTCATCAAGCCAAGACGAAATTCGTATTGTAGCTTTTTGTACTACCATCCGCCAGATGACGCGACTAACACTAGTGTCTATGTGTAGGTCAACTATATTTATAACAATTTCATTTGATTTACCTTACTAAAATTTTAATATAATAACATTTTATTGTTGTTTACATTGTTTACGATGAAAAAATTCAAATGCATAGTCGAATGTCCACAGTGAACATTGCCTTGAATTTCTCGACTACGCAAAAGGACTGCTTTTGTTACATTTATTAACATTTTAACAACACACATATTTAGCTAAAATTTTTGTTCACCAACATAAGCCGTTTTGGATTCGCAATGCATTAGCAAACACTGGGAAAGAGCTGACAAAAAGTACATTTGTTAGGTTGGGGGCTTAATGACTATTAGTAATGAAACTTGCTTAACACGTTGACTGCCGCGCCGGCACCCATTGCCCGGCGCATGGCTTTTCAATGGCACCGCGCCGGGCAATGGGTGCCGGCGCATTGTTTTTGGTGTAATATTGCGTCAATTATATTTTCTGTCGTTTGATTTTAAAATTGAAAACATATAACAGGATATATATATATAATGTATGACAATTCAAATATAAATATAATATAAATATGATGAAATGATTTCAAGATTTCATATAGTATTAAAAATGAAGTATTTCAATAATATACATCAAATACGTGTATTATGTATATGTATATAAAAAAATAAATAAACTGTTGCGTTATCCCAGTAGGGATTTCTGTGTTTCAACAAATATATTATATCAACAGCCCCTACAGTATTGCAACTAAAATGAGAACGTGCGATGTTTCAATTTATACTTGCACGATTATGTGATGCACACTTGCGGCGCTGTGTGATAACCAGCAAATTTCGCTCGGCAGTCAACGTGTTAATATCAGAAAAGGAAGTTAGTAGTGAGTTATACTAAATTTAGGATGTAACGTACTCGCTAGTGGTGAATCTTGCTCAATAACTCTATTGTCAAACATAGCGAGCAGTGAAGTAGCTAATTGAAGAGATTGCGCCTTCCGAATTGGTCGTGTAGTAGATGAGTAGGCGAAATCAATATAAACAATATACACACACACGCACACACCCTCTTTTTTGGACCGCGCGTTCCGCAAACAAACTGCATTTGGAGGCTTTATATTAATTTGTGCTTTAACAATTTAGCACGCGGCACTTCGTTTGCAATAGTTTGTTTAGATATAATCTCACAAATCACAATATTACTAAGCCATTTACTGAATTTTCACTAACATGTAATTTCTCCTACTTTTGTGTATTTGTTTTGTAATGAGAAGGAAGCTGGCATCAGAGTAAAGTAACTGTTTTTTAATGACGCCATCTTCAGTACTCAATTCGCCTTGGTACTAGATATTACTAGGTTGCTTTTCGCACCGAAAAGATTTTTAAAAAGATCTTAAGTTCAGAAACAATCGATAGTTTATAAAGCTCGAAAGCGCTAAAATTTAAAAAGTAGATCTATTTTCAGAAGTTTAATCTTGTATTTACATATCTTATACATCTTGTTTTGTTCGTTTGAATACTTTTGCCAGATGACGCGACTTTATACTTATACTTTCATGACACAACGGAAAAAATGTCCCACTAATTATGATGCCAGCACATGTTTGTGAGTTCCACCTTTTTCTCTACAAACCCTGCAAGTTCCATTAGTGTACTATACATATATTCTTAGGCTAGTAAGATGATAGTTCAATCTACAATGCCCTATTAGAATTCCTGAGAAGATTCTCAAAATATTTTTATTTAATTCCATACAACCTTTAAGCCAGTTTGGGTTAAAGCTGACTGTCATTGATTTCGATTGCGATAAACCGGGTAGATTGTCCTAGTATGACTCCTTGTCTTTTCTCCACTTCCTGCATAAGATTGGAAAAGTTTCCTTTTCTTAGACCACGGAATTCCAGAAGGCAGATATTGCAGTTTCTTTCTCTTCAGGGCAGTCTCTGTTGATTGCCTCGCAAGTGAGACTTTCTAGCACTAATTTTTTCCAAGAAGGTCGCTGTTTTGTGCGAATTTTTATCTGTAGGATTCAACATACTATTCGTGGATATTCTGTATTTTGGTCTGAGTTTTCTTATTGGGCTGACATCGTACGTAGCGTCGAGCGCTACAGATCGATGACAAGCGGATCAGCAATTTCCTATGGATGACACTGGCCATTACTTAAGGAACCGGGTGGTCTAGAGCTCGAAAATTTAGGGTATTTTCAGGATTTTTTTTACATGAAAAAATGAAAAACGGTATTTACATTTTGTAGGCTTTTTATTTAACTTTTTTTACATACAAAAATGAAAAAAAAAAAGATTTTAATTAAAAATTTTTAAATTAAAGTTAAAATTAAAATAAAAAATTTTTAAATTTTATCTAAATAATTTAAAAATTGGTCAGTGCCATTTGATCCTCCCGAAAAATTGGACCTGGACGGAGTTGTCCATTTTGGCTCTTCTATTTATCTGAAACACAAAAACCAAAAAAAAAAAATAGTAATCAGTATGACTATAGCTATGCCCCGTACTGGAATAAAAAAAAATTACAAAATGGCGCGGTTTTTAATTTGACACTCAGATATAGACAAAAATAGTTATTTTCAGTTTTTTATTAAAAAAAATACGAAATAATTGAAATAATAATATGATTCTAGTATGAGCGGTGGCCATTGATGTTGTGAAAAACTTATTAAAATTTCAACGATTCCGTTGAATAGTTTTTTTTGACAACACCAGGCGGAAAAAAGTCGTTTCGAGATAAATGAGTTTAAAGTTTGAGGTACAAGAGCGAGCGTACCGCTCTCTACCTATGTAGTTAATGGGCTGTAGAAGCCATAATTTTGGGAATTTCTACATAAAAATTTTACAGTGTATTCTTAAGATACTATACTTTCGAAATATCGAAGAAACAAAAAATCGATTTTTGAAATTTCTAGTACACCGGATCCTCTTAAGTTACAATAAGGACGAGCGAATTCACCACGTAGTTCACTCTTTTGGTGGTGCCGTATTTAGATTTATTTCTCTATAATTGTCTTGAATCTCAGGTGAATGTGAACACGCCGCAATGAAACCATCGAAGTCAACATAAGGAACGTCATCCTACAAATTCGTGGCCTTCGAACAATGGGACTCTTGAATCAAGGTGGTAGCGGGCTATAGAACAACCTTACATTTTACTTAACGCCATTAAATGTTCATCAAAATAAATAAAAAACTATTGAATATCTCACACACAACTGATTTTAGTTACTTTTACAAATCGAAAGGCCCTGTATAAGTTGACAAGTTAGATTTATGGCCGAAAGAAATTTTTTTTATTTAATAACTTCTTCAATATATTCACACAACTTTCGCAAATGCAAGTGACCTTTTGAGGTTTACGGTTTGTTATAGCAGTTATTTCTTATACAATTATTAATACACAATAACAAAAAGGGAAGTTGAAGAGGGATAACAACGAATAACGCCAGCTAAATTAGATAATTTTATTCCTTCAATGCCTAGACGCTTACAGGCAGTTATACTTGTAGGAGCTCGTGGTGGGTCAAACGACTAAACTTCGGATTAGGCCTGGGCTTCGGTCGTGTTCGGTCAAAATATATCCTTTCAGTTTCGGTTCGGCATTTTTTTTCTTAAAAAATTTTACCACATTTTTGGAATTTTTTGTAGGCCGGTATCAAAGCCAACATTTTCTTTAAATTGCTTTAAAATATCTTCTGGCTTTCTTCTATCAAGAAAGTGTTCTATACCAGTAGACGGTGCCGCTGGCAAAGCGAAAATGCGAGTGGTAGAGAACATTAGAACTCCTTTAAATTAACAGTACGCTGCGATTGACTTGAGCGTAATCGTAGAAACCAACAGAAGGTGGTCTCTGACAACTAACTACAGGGTCTCCAAAGCGCTCTGGCCAAATCTGAATTTTAAAGGAATAAAATGTCTGTTTGGATTCAACAGATCAACTATCAGCGGCCTCACAGGTGTTATAACGGGTCTCTGCACTATTTGCACCCTAGCCAGTAAAATAGGTGTACCTTACAATGACTTCTGCAGTCGTTATGGAGATAAAGAAGAGATTGAGTCGGTAAAACACCTCCTCTGTGAATGCTCTGCACTTCAAACAAGTCGTGCCAAATATCTTGGCGATTGTTTCTTTGAAGACGTGGGAAATTTGCAAAATGTCTCACTGGAGGGACTAGTTACCTTCTTAAAAACATCTAAGACGTTTAAGTGACTTAGTTATATATACTATATACGAAATATGTGCCTACATTTGTTTGGAAGCATAACATATGCATGTTTGTATGTACAAGCATGCAGGCGAATATGGAAACTTTGCATTCGTTTGAATTTATAAAATCTAAACTAACTTCAGCCAATATTTCACAAATATTCTTCCTTTCGTCCGAACACGCATTGTACCCATGAATTTGCGAAACAATCAGCGTTAGAAAATATATGTAAGTATATATATATATAATTGGCGCGTACACCCTTTTTGGGTGTTTGGCCGAGCTCCTCCTCCTATTTGTGGTGTGCGTCTTGATGTTGTTCCACAAATGGAGGGACCTACAATTTCAAGCCGACTCCGAACGGCAGATATTTTTATGAGGAGCTTTTTCATGGCAGAAATACACTCGGGGGTTTGCCATTGCCTGCCGAGGGGCGTCCTTAGTTACGTTCTCTCTTAGTTAGGGTGTGGATATCAAATGCAGATCTATTCATGCCTAAGTGCCATTATTTCGCGATTTGCGCATTTGCAGAATTTGGTAAAATGTTAGTATCTTTCTTTAGAACTCATTTTGCGTAAAAATTACATTTTTCAGTCCAATATGTACCACATAAGATGACAGAGATGTGAGACAATCGGGATTTAGACAGCCCGGCAAAGTGTAACTGAAGAGAATAAGGGCGAAAATCAACGAATCATTAATCAATCCTTTCATGATGCGGCGCGGTGCGTGCCCTTTTATGTTAAAGAAAGACAAAAAAAGGAGGAAATATGCACTCTCCTTACACTTTCAATTCACTGGAAGAATAAAAAGGAAAGGTTGAAAAAATTACAAAGGAATGTCTCTACGTAGACTCTGGTGAACAACAGTCAAAAAAGAGCGGAGGGTAGAAAAATACCAGAAAGATTTAACATCACATCAGGGATAAAAGTGCAGCGCCAACAAAAAATAAAAATAAAATAAAAAAACACGAAGAAGATGCGGAGGGAGAAAATCTAGTGAAGAGACAAAGTAAAAATATATAAAATGGCGACATAATTTGATGAAGGATTTGCCTATTTACATTTCATGGACGCGATGATAAGATGAGTGACTGAAGTGATGGGTGTTGGTTATTCAGTGGCTGGGGCGGCCGGAGTGGCAGAAAGGCAATGATATGGGGAAATCGGATTGGAAAAAGCATTGATGTGAGGAAAGCAATGCGGCCACAGTGCAAAATTCTGCATGTAAAAGGGGAGCATCGAAAGCTGGTAAGTGTAGTTTTTCTCTGCGCCCATTCTTCCATTCAATCAAGCGGATGCAAGACATTTTTGCAGAATGATTAAATAATGCTTTATCGAAAAATGAAAACCGAATGCGAAGTGCGTTAATGGTAATGCAAATTTAAGTGCCTACTGTTCCCTAAAGTCTTAATTCCAACCATCTCTCACACATTCATAACATGTCACGTACATATGTACATATATACATATACATATATACAAAAGTGACACTTTAAAAAAATAAGAAATGAAAATTAAGAATTTATGCCACAAGAAGGCAAAAAAATCCTAAAATGGCAGGGACAGGGAGACCTACACCAACGCTCATTTAGGGGATTGTTGGTAAACGGATGAGTGCCATACAAAACGGGTATATAGAGCAGCTCACATCATTAATTATCTTAACGTACCATTCCCATAGACATGTTGAGACGGACAATTGGACGGACAGACTGAGTGGAAATGTGTGCGCAAGCCAATTGTAAAACTTTATTGAAAATAAAATTCTTTCTCTCATTCCATTTTGTGAAATACTTTAGTGATACATGCAATATTCGTAAATAAGCAGGTATATTAAACTTTTTTCTATTGACATCAGCCCATACATATGGCTGTGAAACTGTGTCGTTAATATAAATTAAATTAGGAAAATATAAAATATACGTACAAGGTGTTTTTTGATTTATTTTTTGACTGGACCATTAAATAAAAAATGATATCTACACTACGGTGACTAATTATAGCACTATGACTTATTGAGAAGTTTAGGAAATTTATTATGCTTTAATTTTAATACTTGTTTTACGAAAATATGGTTAATTTTTCTACAAACATCATATAGATTAAAGGTCCAAACTTTGTGCAAATCAAAAACATTCAAGAAATTTTCAGCAAAATTTCACACTTTTTAATCAGAATTTTAAAATAATTTCGAGTATGCAGTACAAGTTTCGATTTGACTTTTGATAATTGTTTTTGCTGACGCTGTTGGGTGTATTCTTCCATATAAAAACATATCGAGCCTTCGTTATATGGAGAAAATGCAGAACACCGCCAGCAAAAAAAGAAAAAATTCTCAAAAATCAAAGCGAATTTTGAGCTGCTTCAAACTGACACCTTATAAAACTGAAATTCAATGGGCCATAAAACTGCTCACTTGAAATTTTTCTAAAAATTCTGATTAAAAAGAGTGAAATTTGGATGAAAATTTGTTGATCAGCTTCTTTGACCTTCTGCACGCCGCCATGATGAGAGTCCTTGGCGAATAAAAAGTCGCAGAGAGCGATACCGACGATGTTGGATTCTCTTTTTGCACAACAAGCGATGAATGAATCGGTGTATTGTCGCAATGCAAGACCTAGTCGCTCTCGGCAAGTTCAAGCTACAACTGCTGATTTCGTCTGCAGGTCTCTGAAATACATTCAAATATCCAAGTCTCAATTTTGGAGAATCCACATATTTGCTGAGCGCTCATTGATGAACCAAGATGCGGTGTTTTTGCAAGTGCAGAAAACGATGATGACATATTTTATCGAGCGTGCCATACATCGCAATATGCTGTCCCATAGATTTTGAGAAGGATGCGATTGTACCTGCGACACTAATGTTAATCGTGTCATGAGGAGTAACAGTGTAACAGGGGGTATTTTTATATTTTAGTTGAAACCCATACTACTTTTGGCTTATTGGTAGAGTAACCAATTGCGAATCGGTTAAATCATGCGTAGAAAAATGCCACACTCCACGCTGTGTTGAATTGTGTTTGAGGTAGGAAATTGTAAATTGAATTGAATTAAAGTGATTCAAAGTTAGATTTTTAACCAAATTTCTAAGATTTAGCAATTGAATTGTGAATTGTGTTTCAGGTAGGAAATTGCAAATTGAATTGAATTAAAGTGATTCAAAGTTAGATTTTTAACCAAATTTCTAAGATTTAGCAAGTCCAAATACCAATACCCCACAAGAAATTTAGAAAGTAAAATGTCGTCTTTCGAATGCCTGTTTTTCTTAATTTTGTTGTTTCACCGAGATTCGAACCTACGAGTGAAAGCATCGAGTATTATCTTTGCCACCGATCTGCCCTGACTAGGGTATGACGTCTCTCCTTTTACTATTACTTTTTGTGCAGCCTGTCGGACTAAAGTTCAGCAGAAATCCGTAAATTTTTAAGTTTTATTTAACGTACAAACAGATTTTATTTTTAGAAGAACAGCAAACCGCAGAACGAGTCTGAACAACACTATCTGACTTTTTTACATTTTATAAAAAATGAAAATCATTTCGATTGAAGTAAATCTCTATTTTGAGCTACGCACTCATCGCTTGCCTGTTTGTATACTGGACAAACTGTCTAGTTCGCAAGTATTAAATATTATTCAGTAGTATGTCCTTTGAGTGGAATAAACTTCAAAAGATCTTCTTTAATTGTAAAATCACTAAAAGCCATCCTGACAAATATGGCCATCTGTTAGGTATTAACTACATCTGTTGATTCATCCAGTTGCAGTGAAAAATAAATACAGTTATCTAAGTCACTTCTTAACCGTTAAAAAACTATCATTGCTCATTACTTCTACTCGCCTCATCACTGTATTAGCAGAAAGTTGCATAGACACATAGCATATAGCAGACACTATTTCGTCTTTATTTCTAAAGTTGGCGAATAAAGAATCTGCAGCTTCCAAAAATGCTTGTTTTATGATTTCGCCGTCTTCATAAGGTTTTTCTTTTGTGCAATTATCTGGGAAACACGATAAGATGCTTCAGTTGCAGCCTTATTTTTGTCGATTGTTTTCAAAAATATTGACTGTTGTCCAATTAACTGGATTTTTAAATGGTTCAGTTTTTCTTTTCTGGTGGCAGAATTTAACGGGAATGCCTTCTCAAAATTCGAATGTACAGTTTTATGATGCCTCTCAATATTTCCTTTTTTAACATAACAAACAAACACTTTTGCCTTTAACTTCTGTGAAGAAGTATTGTTCTTCCCATTCCGAATGGAAATGGTATGTCTTCGCCTTCTTACTACTGCTTGCCATAATGTTTCGAACTCTAACCCAACCGCTGCACGCAGAACGTTGATAATGCCGTTCAGTATTAAACTGAGCGCAATGTCGACGTGCATTGCGTATATATAAAGCCAAAAAATTCTCGAACACGCGAATCGGTTCCAGCCGATCCTAGAACGGAGACGCGACTTCGCGTCGTGTTTGTCGGCGCGAAATCGCTTACCGCAGTGTTGCCGCTGTTTATCTATTTATTATGAAAATTTCTGAAATTTGCTAATACTGGTATGATTTTCAGACTTTTGGATTTTTTGCAACGTGAGCAGCGCGAGCTACCAGAATTGCCTTTGCGAGCTACCGGTAGCTCGCGATCGACGGGTTGGCGAGCACTGCCTTAGAGCGAAGGAGTATAAAGATTGTATTCTGTACACTACCGAATCTTATAGAATTATAGAAAACGTGTGAGGATAAATAATTTCAAATTTATTATTAACTATTATATCTATAAGACTTGATCATACAACAATAAATTTTCTAACATTTAAAAAATATTGGATTCCAAACTCAATAAATTTAAGAGCCCAAATATTTAAGGCCGTCAGATGTCGAACTATTTTTTATGAGTGGAAAGTTTTTTGCTTCGCATCGGCAAGAGAGAATAGGTGAGACAAAATGTGATGAAAATCGTAGGTATAGTTGGTTTATACTCGTATATCAACGTCGATATAAATTTACTAAACATGGTTTCTAGCTTTATCTCCGAATTGGGAATCACCGCGTGAGATCGATACTGACGAAAATTAGTGTATTTTATCCAAATATTGAGCGAAATTCACAGCGAGCAAAGGGAATTCACACGGGCCGAAACAGGTAAGGCTTGCTTGCTAGTAGCTTAAGTGACAATTTATTTTCCGTACCCAGTTTTCACAGCTTCTTTACTATACTAATTAATATTCATGTCCCAATGTCCCAAATATATACTTCTCCTGTACATAGAGATGTATTTGTGTTTATTGTATGGTAAACCAGTTTCACATAAACTTACATACATACATATGTAACTATGTAACTGTGTATGTGTGCAACAACATATGTAGTTTCGATTATTAAAACGTAAAATTTCATTTGACTACAGGAATTTCAAAGCTCTACCCATCAATTTGCCTGTCGGAACCATATTCAACATCAAATTTCCAATAACGTCGGTGTCAATCATAATTAGTAACAACGGCTATTTTTCATTAGAAACACCGAAAGCCGACATGTAAAACAATAGCATAATATCTGTTTAACAATAACATCGAATTTTCCCATTCATATGCGTAACTAAAGTCTAGCTGGCTAGAAAACCGAAAGGTTAAACAAAATTTTAAATAAAAAAATTGTATTACAACAGATTTATTAAGTTTACGTTGTAAAAGTCTGTAGTCAGCAACTGAAACATAACAACTATAAAAGCCCATACGTGTAATTTTTCTGCACCCCGCGGCTCTCTAGCTCAAGATCATTAGACGCGGAGTGAATAAGTATGCCTACGAGCAAAGGTAAAATCAACAACAGCTGTTGCACAAGCATTCGAGACAAACTTCAATGAAAGTATATATAGGTATTTAATATATAATATATGTAGGTAATATGTATATATATGTATGTGTATGTAACCTGGGTATTTATATGTGCAAGTATATAGTATATGCGTAGAAACTAATTCGTTACGGTTATTTTTCACATACATGCATCCACACACACATATGCATATACGCTTATATAGATATGCATGCAACATCGTTTTTCTTTGGCGATTTCATTGCTCCCAGCGCGATACGATTGTGGCTAATTAAATTTAAAGATATTGGAAAGATTATCAATCTCGTAGGCCAATCGCTCTCGAGCACAACTAAAAACATTCGGTTGATTTTGATTTCACCGTGGGCAGAAGACTCTCACAGTTTCTATTAGCTGAGCAGTGCATCTCATATCATCGATCCTGTCGTCTCTGAATGGGCGGGAAGATCTCTGCCTTTGTTTTTACGGTGCACTGTTGTTAGAGCTCGCAAGCTTTGTCTTGAACAAAATACGAAACAAAAAAGTAGGAACAGAAACAAAAAAAATATAGATAGAACGAAAAAAAAGAATAGCACTCTTGGTGGTGCTAGTGGGATTGTACTTTTATTTCATGATTGAAAAAATGATTAATGGTTGAACTGCCAACATTCAATTCGAATTGGGTACGCTTCGGTTTTGGCTTCAGCTTTAGCATCAGATGGCTGTGTCGCTGTCGCATTTTACTGCGGTTCTGCAGTACTATCGCTGTGATGGAATGAATTTTAGCTTACATGAATACGTGCATCCATCCACCACTGAGCTGAACAATTCCACAGCTTTACCAGTACTGACAACCCACACAAGCATATTCTAGCTCCCCAACCATGTCAATGTGTGGCTCAATCCACGCCACCACCATCGAGGGATATTTGGTGTGTTCGGTCAATGCGGGCGACTCGCACCACCGCTGCTTGTCGTCCAATCGAGTCCTTATTCTTTTTTACTTTATCAGCCGGCTTTAACTGTCAATGTGTGTGTCCAGCCATGATCCAAATCAAACAACTCACAACGCAGAATCATCAATTACATTGCTCTCTGCATTGGAAGCAAGACACTTTAGCGCTGGACTTGCATTTTAGTGTTGCATTCAAGGTGCGTCCGTCCGCCGGGCGATTTGGCACTGCCTATACTCATATGCGTGAATGTTGTTGTTTTATAGGTTGTTCATTTTGCTTTCCTTTAAAGGTCAAAAATGGCCAACAGCTTTGCTATATGCAAATAAATGCTTTTTTAATAGACTGCAAGGCTTTTAAGCTCTCGTGCCGAGCTCCTCCCTGGCCGTATGGCTTTTACGAGTTTAATTTGCAAGTGTTGAGTTTGACCGTTTCATTTGCGTAAAGAAGCGTTAGGTTAACCGCCAGGCAATTTTAATGAATCATTTAGCTAATTTATAATTACTTTGCTCAGCGTTTGTAATTATGGGATCTGAAAACTATTTAATCATGCACGTAATAGTTATAAGATAAATAAAATATCTTAGAACAAAAAGGTAATAACAGTTGCATGAGAGTGACTTTAACTTTGATGAACAATGAATAAATAATAGAATAAAAAATGAAAGGTAGTTACGTTTGTCAAAATGTTCATTAGTAATCAGTTGTTGTTGCTGTAATATTACTACAGTTTGAAAGATTACTTCTTAATGTATTTCGATTCCGGACTGCACTCAGTGATGCGACAAATGGTTGAGCAGCGATAAGAACCTGATGAAAAAAATTTTTTTCTTTTGCAAACTGGGTCTAGGTAGGTAGGTAGGTAAGGTGGCAAGAGTACCCAAGGTACACTACAAGTAGCACTTACGCGCCGTTTTGATACCATAAAGTGGACCACTACCTGTGAAAGGATTAAGGGAGGAGATAAAACCGTCTACAGCCATCCAGTGCTGTTGATGTAGCGGAGGAGAGAAAAAGGATCTAGGCTGGAGAATTTCATCAAGTCATCCCCAAAGGGGACGCTGAGGAATATCAAGCGCCTAGCCGCCAAAGCCGGACATTTGCAGAGAAAGTGTTCCACAGTCTCTTTCTCTGCAGGATCCCCACAGCTTCTGCAATGGGGGTTGTACGGAATTCGAAGCTTCTCCGCATGAGTGCCGATCACCCAGTGGCCAGTGATCACCGCAATGAGTTTGGAAATTGAATGGCGGGGGGTTCCCATCACCTTAAGCGTTCTGTTTATATCGTATTGAGGCCATAGTGCTTTTGAAATGGCACACGATGAGGCAGACCTCCATCTGTCTTGCGCTTTTCTTAGAAAGAAGTTGTGCAGTTTCCCTTTAACGACGGCCAAGGGGATACCGATGTCTGAGAAGAGGGCAGCTGGATCCGGTTCTGCCGCCCCCTTCCTGGCAACCTCATCGGCAATTTCAGTTCACTCTATATTCCTGTGCCCAGGAACCCAGATGAGGGAAATGTTTCCTGCACGTTCGAGACGTTTAAGTTCCTCCTTACAGGAGTTCACGAGAAGAGAGCTGCAATACGGCGACGACAGTGCCTTGATTGCAGCTTGGCTATCGGAAAAAATATTAATGTCTCCCTCCCAATAGCGATCCCGAAGCATTTTGCATGCCTGCAGGATCGCGAAGACCTCTGCTTGAAAGACGCTGCTTGTCTCCGGCAGTTTATAGGAGACCGAAATGCTGTCTGATTTGGAGTAGACCCCCGCTCCCACTCCATTTTGGATCCGTCAGTGAAAACAGATGCATCTATATCAGCACCAACTCTCCCCTCTTTCCAATCTTGCCTGCTCGGAAAGATAGCCCTAGCACAACCCTCAAAGCATAGTTTGTGGATGGAAAGGTCGGTGCGAATATCAGAGAATGTCCTATGTCCTACAGGAAGTTGTCTCCAAAGGCCAAACTCCTTCAGCCTAATAGCACTCTGAGCAGCAATGGATTTAACCTGCAGATCCACAGGAATTTAGTGGAGAATAACGTTGAGTGCAGCGGTGGGACATGTTCTACAGGCACCAGTGATGCCCACACATGCAGTTCTCTGCACTCTCTCTAATTTAGTGAAGTTGTAGCCCTTCTGAAGAGCTATCCACCAAACTAGGCAACCGTATGTCAAAGTTGGCAGAACCACTAAGTTGTACATCCAAAGTACGACACGTGGCTTGAGACCCCATTTTTTGCCGAACATAGATTTACAGGCGTAGAAGGCTTTATTAGCCTTCTTAACTCGATTTTCTATGTGCAGCTTCCACTGGAGCTTGGGGTCAAGTATTACACCAAGATACTTGACTTCCGATGAAAGTGTAAGACACTGGTTGTTAAGTCTAGGAAGCTTAAAAGGTGGAGGCTTGTATTTTCTGGTGAATAGCATCAACTCTGTTTTGTCAGAGTTGAGTCCGAGACCGCTACTGGCGGCCTATCTGCTGAGTGTAGCCAGTGCACCTTCCAAAATTTCAGCCGATGGAGATAATTACTGATGGGAAGGGACCTGAGACCATCAGGACCAAGTCATCGGCATATGCTAAATATGCACAAAGTTTTCCGGGAAATGGGCATCAATAAGGATTTTTAAGGATTCGCCTGCAGATTCAGCCCACTCCCCGTTCTCTCTTTTGACAAGAGTTTTACAGGAGTGGTCCTTGGATAGGATCCTGCTGAGTCTGGCCGAGTCTCTTACGGATTCGATGGATTCGCAGTACTCTTTCCAAGAGTTGCGCTTCGCATCTCTAATGGCTTTCTTATAATCTTTCAAAATTTCCCGGTAATCTTGAAAGTTCCTTATTTGGTAACATTTGTTGAAGACTCTCCTAACCTTCTCTTTCAAGTCGGTCAGCGTCTTGCTCCACCATGGAGGAAAGTCTTTCTTGCTAAAGGATACTGGACAGGCCACTTTGAAGGCAGTCTGATAGGACCCTTCTAAGTGTCTAACTTGCATGTCCAGTTGTTCTCTAGTGGTAGTCAAGAACTTATTCCTATTCAGCTTCTTGCAGAGAACCCTGTGGAAAAGAGACCAGTCTGTTCGTTTAGGGTTCCTGCGGGGTAGCAAGGTCCCCCGAACGAAATCGATTTCGTAGAGGATCATCCTGTGGTCCGAAAAAGAGTTCCTCTGGGAGACCGTCCAATTTTCAACCCTAACAGCAGATGAGTTTGTCCAAAGAGAGATATCAAGAACTTCCTCCCAACCTCTTGATGTTCCCGATGCCGGGAAGACAAAAGTTGGGGAGTTGCCCTTGTTCCAGATAAGTAAATTACGGCTTAGTATAAAATCAAACAGAGACTCACGTTCATTGATCTCGCTGCTGCTCCAAATGGTGTGTCTGGCATTCGCATCGCATCCGATCAGGATGTTCTCCTTCTTGGGCTGGAGAGTATCCACTGGAGAGTATCCACTAAAATGGTCTAAAAAGTTACAATAATATTCCGAGTTTATTGTTTCACCAGTTTGCAATAATCCACAAACAAAATTCCTATCGCATCCCAAAAACCGGATGCAAGCTCGTTTCGAAGCCGAAGAACCAGGTTTATACAAGTCTTTAGCCTCTCGTTTTGATTTAAGATCATCGTGATATACCCGAGTCTCATCCATAGTGATGAATCGACGCACAAAAACCACTTTCTCCTTTTGAAAACGCTCTAAATGTTGCTGAGAAAGTCGAATTTGGATGTGTGAAAATATTGCTTATTAAATTCTACTAAATTTCTTTCAGCCACTCCTCGATTTTCGAATACGATTTTCTGTATTTTTCTACGATTTCTTGTGTTTTTGCTGGTTTTGGACGTTCTTGACATGGATAGTCTTCAAGACTTGTACGACCACGTTTAAATTCAGCACCTCATCTTTCTATTGTCCTAATTGATGGTGAAAAGTCGCTATACACTTTCAACATTCGTTCATAAATTTCCTTTGTTTTTAAACCTAAAGTAGTTTAAAGTAAAAATTTAATTGCTGCACGAGATTGTAGAAAATGGAGTATTTTTCGATAGAACACTTTCTAATCTACAAAGCTGTGTTAATTGTATTTTTGAGTTATTTAATTTTTCATTAGTTTTGAGGCTTAGAAATGGAATACCCAGGAGGCAAAAATCAACATTTTCTACACTTCCTCTTCTTTGATTTTCGTCGAGGTCAAACTGCTGCCGAAGCAGTCCGGGAGATTTGCGACATGCATGAAGAAGGTGTCACAGAAATGGTTTGCAAAGTTCAGAAATGGCGACTTTGACGTCGATGATACGTCACGCAGCGGAAGTCCGCCCTCATCCAGCAGCACGAGGTCATAAATAACGCTTTTTGTACCGAATAGTCACAGGAGATATGGTCATCGATATGGTCAAACCATACTCTTTCACGACAACGCCAGGTTCTATGTTGCACAAGTCGTCAAAGCCGCACTCCAAGAGCCCGAGTAGGAGGTCTTTCAGCATCCGTCGTACTCTCCGGACCCTGCACCGACCAATTACCATCTTCACGCGTTACCTTCGATAACAAAAAGGTCCTTAAGAACTGGCTTCTTTAACACCAGACCATACGATTTATGGCGAAACGGCATCAACAAGTTCGTCGAGACGTGGGAAGAGGTTGTAAACAGCAACGTCGAATATATAATTGATTAACTTATTGATATAATTATTGTTTTTTGTTTAAATAAAAGCTTTCAGTAAAAACTCTACGAACTTATTCCCAAACCTAATATATATTATATTATACTATTTATATTAATTTAGCCGCCCGTGGAAAGCGGCGCCGATTGAGTTTTTGTTTTTTACTTTTGAGTTGGTCCATACTAGCGGTGACCACTCGGAAGACAATGTCAAACCTCCGAGTGCATTTCGGGCATGAAAAAACTTTGCATGAAAACCGACAATTATTCGAGGCGGCACTGAATATAGCCAACAAGTATTCACTGGTGAATATTCTTGTACTTATGTGACAATGCAACGGCCGAAGCATCGGAAATATCGCAACTCTAAGTGCTTCAGTTCAAAATAAGTTAGAACAGTTGATTTCACAAGAATTGGATACTTTGCTGTCTACTTTGTTTCGAAATGAGCTTAAAACGCATCAGTCCCTTGTGACAATTTGAGCACAACATCGATTCATTTTCTATTTTCTATTTAATTTTTTATTTTTTTTGATTGTTTGTTCTTACATTTCCGTTTTTATTGCTTAAATTTGATTTATTGATGTTGAGTAAAATTTACATTTTTTACCAAGGACCAAGGCACATCCCATAGATGGGATCAGTAGAGCAACTGATTTAATTTTTTCTTATTTATTTGATCTCTAAATTTTACTCTCTAAATTACTCTAAATTGTAAATCTTAGTAGTAAACCAAAAGCAAAAACAATGTGACTTAGCAGGGACTAATGCCTGTTAAAGCTGCTGACCTACACCCTTACAAGATCAAGCTACTAACTCCAGAAGTAAACGTTTTGATCCTTGTTCTTTAATTTAAAGATATCCACTTCTTTATGATCTACCTATTTATATAATATTGAGAGCTAAAAGTAAGAACTCCGTAAATTTGTCTGTAAGGAATCGGGTCGATTAAAAATAAGCTTCCCACATCGTAAACTGTCACTTAGAGACTTCAAAACAACTTTTTTTTTAATATTTTGAATGAACTTAACTACCTTTGAGCATTTTTTTGAACGAAATAAATTAATAGTGAACCACAACACTTTAGCCGTAATAAGTGCCTCGATTTATTTTAATGGCTGCTATGCGTAGCACAAAGAAATTTACGAAAGAAAAGACGAGATGCTGAGGGCAACCAACGAAGATTCTCCCCTTACTCTGTTTCGGTGTTCCTAACCAGAAAAATATTTTGTGGTCATTTAACCAATACGAGTAATTATTTTAATGGCTATAAGTGAAAATATTATTAAATTACTGTTGGTACATGTGGCATTTGTGGCAGGGAACTGGACTGGGGAGCTAAAATGCAGTGAAATATCCACGAAACATCACCGCAGGCAAGAGTTTAACATAATATGACAGGTAATAGTTGAGAGCAGTGATAAATGGCCAACAATTTAGAAAATTGCCCATTTGAGTCATATTTAATTTGTAGCCGATGGCGAGCTGACGAACTAGTTGGTCATTGGTTGCTGGTTTCAAATCGGACTGGATTGGGCTAGCAGGTAAATGGATGTAGAAATGTGCTTAATTACGAAGGCATTATGTATCACTGTGATTTATTGATTAACTAATAGGTAGTTACGCTAAGTGGACAAATTATATTAAATTATACACACACATTTCTCCTCAACTTCATCTGATGTTGATGTAAAGCGTTGTGGTTTGGAGCGAAAATTAAAAGAAAAAAATTAATAATAAAAAAAAAATAGAGTACGAGATTGGCTTTAAATGACAGTTTGATTGTGAAGTTTGAAATCTTGTTCATACCTTTTATTTGCATTCGCTGCTGCCAAAGTGATTTTATTGTGCGTGTTTGAGCATTATCAGCGCGTAGTATGTCAAATGCAAAGTTCTAATCATTTAGCATATCAAAAATCGTTTATGCTATCAGTCAATTTGAGCTTATCAACTCAGCAAAGTTGTTTTGCTGCGCATCCACCAGGCCACACATACGCATACAAAGTACGCAAGGAGGAATGTATGTAGTATGTCCAGATTCCCAGATGCTTTTGTTGATGTGAATGTCACCCATCAGTGCTGCCGTTTCTCTTTTGTAGAAGCTGCCATCATTAATCACTCAATCAATCATCAGTTCAATCAGTATAGTTGTTGTTTCTATATTAAATAGATATCATTCTTCACTTCTTGTCAATCTCCTCCAGAGCTCTGCCCAAAGCTTGCGTTATGTGCGAAATTCAAATTAGCCTGTTCTGTGGTGGTATGAAATGAATTTTTGATAAAAAAACAGCTAATACACATACAATTCATATTAAATTCAAATTACCACTAAATATTTCAGTAGCTTTTTTAACTAATCTGTGGAAAAGTTGGCATAAAATTGTATAAATTTTTTAATGTATTTTAATAAAATTCTCTGAGGGAAAAAGTTTATTAATATAATGAAGGTTGTTACGTACTGTAACCAGACTAGCCCTTTTGAGGCTAGATTTAGCATTTATTTTTGTTCTCTAGTCTCAAAATTTTATTCGAACTTTGTGGCTTTTTCTAGCCCTAATTTTTATAATTATGAACTTTCTAAACATGAATTTAATAATTCATTCAAATTTGTGTCTTTCAACCTACAGGTATATATGCAACTTTGGGTCAATGTTGGCAATATAATAGGCCAGGTTGGGGTGCTTTGTAATGTGTATTTATTAATTTATAAATAAAAGGTGGCACAAAATTAATCACTCTATCGGAAGGTTTATAAATGGAGTTACGTCAATCATATTTGACACTTGTGACGTAAAAGTCAAAATAAAGAATTTCCTCACTAACAATAATTTATGTTGTATTTAGTAAAAAACTAAATTGGATGATTAATTTTTCTCCACTTTGTACTTAAAGAGTGTTTTTATCCTAGCCAAATGCAAAAGTGTCCAACATTTTCTAAATTTTTTTTCTGATTTATTTAGATTCACTTTTTCTGATCATCTGATGACACTGTTGTTAAGAGTCAGTCGAAAATAAGCATCCAAATGGGTTGGTGCATCCCTACCATTTGGAATTCGGAGAGAACGTAGGTTCGAATCTCCGTGAAACACCAAAATGAAGAAAAAGTTTTTCTAATAGCGGTTGCCTCTCGACAGGCAATGGCAAACTTCCGAGTGTATTTCTGCCATGAAAAAGCTTCTCATAAAATATATTGCCGTTCGGAGTCGGCTTCAAACTGTAGGTTCCTCCGTTTGTGGAACAACTTCAAGACGCACACCACAAATAGGAGGGGGAGCTCGGCCAATCATCCAAAAAGGGTGTAAGCTCCAATTTTCTATGTACATATATGTGTATATACCGTTGTCGGTACAATATCATGCTACCAAAACAATAACTCTGATTAGGATGTTTTTAAATAATATTTAAAAAAAAATAGTAATAATAGGAGGTTGAATTAGTTTTAAAGGTTTTTTCGAAGATTTGGGGCTTTATTGTGAAAAAACGGTACAAAATATTTTATTCGAAGTATTGGCCATCGCTAGCTACAACTTTCGCCCATCTTTCGGGCAATTTCCGGATGCCGTTTCTCCAAAATTCTGGCCGCTGCTTGGCTATCCATGACTCAACCCATATTTTGGTAGCCTCGTACGAGGAGAACCGCTGGTCCGCCAAATCGAGACTCATATGCCGGAACAAATGATAATCGGAGGGAGCTATGTCTGGACTATACGGCGGATGGGGTAACACTTCCCAGCCAAGCGTTCCAAGGTATTTTTTGACAGGTTGAGCAACATGCGGCCGAGCGTTGTCATGTTGCAAAATAACCTTGTCGTGCCTTTTTAACGTTTCCGGCCGTTTTTCTTTCAATGCCCGGCTTAAACGCATCAATTGCAGTCGGTAACGATCCCCCGTGATTGTTTCGCCCGGTTGGAGCAGCTCAAAATATACGACGCCGACCTGATCCCACCAAATGCAGAGCATGATTTTCTTGCCGTGAATATTCTGCTTGGCCGTCGACGTTGATGCGTGGCCGGGCAAACCCCATGATTTTTTGCGTTTTGGGTTATCGTAGTGGATCCATTTTTCGTCACCAGTCACCACCCGATGCAAAAAACCCTTCCGATTTTGTCGCTCGATCAGCAATTCGCACGTAAAAAATCGCCGTTCGACGTCGCGCAGCTTCAACTCGTACGGGACCCAATGTCCTTGCTTTTGGATCATTCCCATCGCTTTTAGACGCTTGCAAACGGTTGATTTATCAATGCCCAATGATTCAGCAAGCTCTTCTTGGGTTTGGCACGAGTCCTCGTTTACCAATTCCCCCAATTCCCCCAATTCCGCGTCCTCGAACTTTTTGGGCTGGCCAAGACGCTCCTTGTCTTCGGTGTGAAAATCACCACTTTTGAATCGTCGAAACCAGTACTCACATGTTGAAATCGACGGAGTATGGTCTGGGTAGGCCTCCTGCAGCAATTCACGGGCTTGGGCTGTATTTTTTTTTTCAAATTGAAGCAGAAAAGCAAAGCTTCCCGCAAATTGCGTTTCGACGGCACGAAAGTTGACATACTCGGAGCACGAAAACACTGCGTTGTTTATACTTCAGCGAAATGACAGATACTGATAAACAAAGCCTAGGGATGAGGCTTTGTCATGAATATATATTCAGTATTGCCAACGCGATAAAGTGATAAATAGCGCCATCTGTGTGTCACCTTTAAAACTAATTCAACCTCCAATAGTTATATAAGTTCCATCGAGCTTAAGGAGGCTCAACATTTATTTATTTTGTGCTGATGTCTTTTAAACACATCATATTTTCTACCAACAAATATAATAATGTCACATTGATACTTAAGAACCATTTAAAGATTGAAAATAGCAGAAACATTTCGATACTTAAAAACGAGCTCCATAGTTTGACAGCACTGACAAAAACATTCTTGAGAAAACAAGAAAATTATTTTTGGGACAATGAGATTACAAGTTTTGGTTGATTGAACCAATGTTGATTTTTTAAAAAGGTATTTCGGGGTTTCCGTACTGAATCGTTTCTGCGAATGTGTAAGGTTTCAATTAATTGTCGAACTTACGCTTAGCAAATACTTATCTGACACAGCTATTTAGCACTATTTGAAGTTTTCGTTTAGATACCTTTCCATTTGTACACAAATAAGCTGACTATATGAAATGAATGGCGCAACATGTAAAAGACCTTACCAAATATAATTTTATGTTTTAAGGAACAAAGCCAGCTGTGAGCCACAGCTTTCTTAGAACAAAATACATTTTCCTTAAAATTCGATTTAGATGACCGAGACTAGTTACAAGTGGTTCGAAATAGATCGATCTATCGCATAGAATAGATGGAATAAGGTCTACAGTATTCAAATGGTGTGAAATACATATGGCAATATCATTTTCGTTCTATTTCTCAAATTATTCAATATGACCCAAATAGAAATAGAATGGAAATCGTCATTACCTCTGATTATTAAGCTTTTAGACAGACTAATTGATCGAAAAAGATAAATTTAGGCATCAGCCGAATGCAAACGAATGTAAACGTTTTTACAGCAGTGGACGACATCTTCAATGAAAATGCTGTGGTTCGCATTATACGAGTATAAGCATATGATAATAGCGTCCGATAGCGGATGACCAACCTAGACAGTTCGGGCTATCAATATTGGACTCTACAATTTTAAATCGCCTCCGAATACTTAGCTGATGGTTTTTGCATGAAAATTATAGAAAATTCATAGCAAATATGTATTCGTAAGCTGGCTTTTTTTCTAGAGAATGACCGCTATTATAATTTTTTGTTGTCGTAGAGGGATCTGGTCACTTAGTTGGCATTTGAACATACATATTTATCTACGTATGTATGTGTGTTAATTTTGACTTTTCTCAGCTGGATGAAAAATAGGAATAAGTGGATCTGGTGGTGAAAGGGAACATGGCAAAGTACCTCGTGTCATATAAAAAGCAGTGGGTACATTTGCGTATCGGCAACCTAGTCACGGTTGCTAGTAATAATTTTGAAGTAAAAAGGGACTTCGTTTATAAGGGAAACTGCCTTGAAATCCATGGTCAAATCTCTCTTGCCAACAAGAGCTACTTTGAACTAAGTAGGCCACTGAACAGTAAAGTTATATCTGAACGAAGAAAACCCACACTTTATAAGTCTCTCATCACACTTGTACTATTGTATGGCGAAGCAGCGATGGGTGGACCCTTGTAGAGTTCAAGAGGAAGATTTAGCGGAGGCTGTTTGGACCTTTGCATGTTGGCGATTGCAAGTAACGCAGACGACGAGTAATGAGCTGTATGAGCTTTAAGGGGACACAAACATTTGGTAGTATAATAAATAAAGATCCAGCGACACTGCTGGCTAACAGGAGTATTCGATGAGGGACCTGTTGATAGTAGCAGAAGAAGAGAAAGTTCTCTTGTGCGTTGGAGAGATCAGATGGAGAAGGACTTGACTTTACTCAATGCGTTTAAGTGGCGTACACAAATGAAAAAAACTGGCACGTTTCGATAAACTCGGCCACAATCGCCTACACGATTATGGCGTCGGCCAAGAAGAAGAAGATGTTTGAATGTATGAACCTTGGTCTTGGAAAACTAGATTAACAGGATGCCAGATGAGGCAGCCACATAAATGAAATAATGTTACATAAATAAAGAGAACGTTGTCTCTTTCGCGGCCGCCGCAGCCGAATGGGTTGGTGCGTGATTCTTTCTTCTTCTTAATTGGCGCGATAACCGCTTACGCGATTTTGGCAGTTTAACAAAGCGCGCCAGTCGTTTCTTTCTCGTGCTAACCGGCGCCAATTGGACACACCAAGTGAAGCCAAGTCCTTCTCCACCTGATCTTTCCAACGCAGAGGAGGCCTTCCTCTTCCTCTGCTACCACCAGCTGGTACCGCATCGAATACTTTCAAAGCCGGAGCGTTTGTATCCATTCGAACGACATGACCCAGCCAACGTAGCCGCTGGATCTTTATTCGCTGCGCTATGTCTATGTCGTCGTAAAGCTCATGCAGCTCATCGTTCCATCGTCTGCGATAATCGCCGCGTCCAACGTGCAAAGGTCCAAAAATCTTACGCAGAATCTTTACCTCGAACACTCCAAGCGTCGCTTCATCGGATGTTGTCATCGTGCAAGCTTCTGCGCCATACGTTAGGACGGGCATGATGACAGTCTTGTAGAGTGTTAGTTTTGTTCGTCGAGAGAGGACTTTACTGCTCAGTTGTCTACTTAGTCCAAAGTAGCACTTGCTGGCAAGAGAGATTCTACTTTGGATTTCAAGGCTGACATTGTTATCGGTGTTAATGCTGGTTCCTAAATAAACGAGGTCTTTTACAACCTCGAAATTATAACTGTCAACAGTGGCGTGGGTGCCGTTACGCGAGTGCGCCGACTGTTTGTTTGAAGACAGGAGGTACTTCGTTTTGTCCTCGTTGGGGCGTGATTACCATTCGGAATTCACAGAGAGAACGTTGGTTCGAATCTCGGCGAAACACCAAAATTAGGAAAAACATGTTTCTAATAGCGGTCGCCCCTCGGCAGGCAATGGCAAGCCTCCGAGTGTATTTCTGCCATGAAAAAGCTCCTCATAAAAATATTTGCCGTTCGGAGTCGGCTTGAAACTGTAGGTCCCTCCATTTGTGGAACAACATCAAGACACACACCACAAATAGGAGCAGGAGCTCGGCCAAACACCCAAAAAGAGTGTACGCGCCTATTATATATACACATATATATATATATATATTTATATATATGTTCCTTTCGCATTAACCAATAATATATCGAAAAAATTTATTTTTGTTAATGCTTTTGTATTTTTAAAGATACATCACTGTATGGACCACCCAGTATTTGGCATTATTGGTATGTATTTGTATATTAAGTGCACTATCTCATTTTGACATTTCACAGTATACTTAAAGCCGTAAACATATTAGAATAAAATCAATATAATTCCATTTCAACACAAAAGTCCTTTTTTAATATTCTTAACTTTCTTTTTCTTCAGTTCTTCACGTGTTTCCTTTGTTTTCCATCAAAACTTCTGATGGGTAGCTTAGACAAAAAATACGAAAACAAACGAACTAACACCCGCACTTTCATGGCCACATCGACACATACCCATGTATGAATGTATGAATGTTGACGTCGCATGGTGCACAACTCGTAACATTATAATGTGGCATGAAGTGAATCATTAATCAAAGTTGTGCAGCAAGTGAACTTCCTTTGCCGCTTGACAGTCACAACTGATTGTAAGTTTGAATTGGGATTTTGGCATGGACTTGGATATAATATAGCTGGGCCACACTAACACCTCGTTGCTATAATTCACATTGTTCTTGTTGTTAAGGCGACGATAGCGGTGGGGATAGCCGTGGTGGCGATGGTTGTGGCGGCGAAGGTAGTTGAGCCACTACTCAAGCATTTACAGGAGTCGTTGTAGTTTTTATTATGGCACATTGCGGTGCAGTGGGTTTTGCTAAAAGCCTTCATTGTACCCGACACCTCCCCGCTCAGTTAGCCAACATATGTATGTATACTCGTATGATACGAAAATATAATATATTCAGCAACCGCTAATGTAATTTTATCTCCTTCCCTTGTGACTTTGCATGGCGTATGCTTTTAAGTATAGACTGCGTACAAAGGAAATCGTGGAAAAAGTAAAGCGCAAACTAATATTTATTTAATAATATAGAATAATCGTAGAGAAAGAAAATATATGCTACAATACGTACAAGTATGCGCTTATATAACTAATTTAGAACTAAAAATCGATGGCACTTACTGCCTGCTCGGTTTCTGAAGTTATTATCTAATGTAAACTAAGTAAGTCCATTAATTACACGCGCTTCCTTATATTTGTATATTATTAACACACATTCGGAGATACTTGCATTCATAGTAAATTTAACATGCTTATAAAGGTATGTATACATCGACATGTGACGTGTGGTCTATGTAAATACACCTCGCCTCATATGTTACACAATTAAGTTTATTGCATTTCTGTAAGTCGCTATTAAGTACCCCGTAATTAAGAGCGTGGCGTGTGTGCACGACAAACTCTAAAAGATGGCGATTGACATGAACTACATAGTTTACTCGTATGTTGATTCGAAGGGAATATTTTACTTAGGTGGATAAATCAAATATCGATAAAGTAATAACTGCTCCGGAAAATATATTCTAAAAAGAAATATATATTATACAAAAATATATTCCACTCTTCATTGGATGTCCCATAAGCAACTATAATAGCTATCCATTAAGAAGATCTCAGAGGTGTGTCTGCTGACTGGTGACCACTGTTCCCATCTTATTGCAATTGGCGTAAATTTATGGTACTACCTTAATTTAGTATCTGCGCCCTGCTGCGAAAATATTCCTCCCACTGCAATTTAATTTTAGATATATGTTTGAACATTTTCTGGCAACACTACTAGGAAAAGCAGATTAAATCATGGGTAACGACAAAATGTGTAATCCATTCAAAGAAATTATCAAGTTTATAAGAAATTATAAGTTTGTTCAGGGACAATACTGACATACTTAATGCCACTGGAAAGGATTCAACGACTCGCTGCTCTGTGCATAACAGGAGCGATGAAAACCACTAAAACGGCGGCGCTGGAAATGATACTCAGCATGCCACCTATTGACCTCATGGCGGAAAACCTGGCAGCGAAATCCGCGAGGAGGCTAATGGCTGCGGGGGTATTCACCTACATAGCCTTCGGTCACAGCTCAATAGGAAAGTGGAGCTCAGGTGGCACGGACTACATGACTCCGTACTTTAATTGGGAGAGAAGGTTTCGCACTACAATTCAAGAGGAGGGAAAGAAAGAACTCAACAATTAATATATACGTGGATAGTCAAGCAGCAATAAGAGCAATAAGCTCATATTGTATTAAGTCCAAAAATATTCGACGGAGCAGGGAGGCCATAGAAAGGCTAGCCGGAAACAATAGGCTGCATATCTACTGGGTACCTGGTCACAAAGGCATTATGGGGAACGAAATAGTAGATGAGATAGCAAACAATGCTGTTAGACTATCATTTGAACAAGATAACGACATACCAAAACCGCTAAACACAATATACAACGAAATGGACGACCACGTGAAAGGGCAAGTGGAAGCTAGGTGGACTAACCTGACCACATGCAAAACAGCAAAAGTCATGTGTAGAACTAACAACAAAAAACTGAATTCGTACTTACGCTCTCGCGAAAGGAATGCAGAACTATCATAGGTATGCTAACAGGTCATAATCTATTGGCTGCACATGCGCACGAGTACAAGATAGGGATTGCTAACACGGACAAATGCAGAAAATGCAGAGCGGATGTTGAGGAGACTTTAGAACACCTTCTGTGCGTTTGTCCGGCATTATTAAAAACGCGACTAAGATGCCTGGGAGCTCCACAGTTTGAGGGTCTGGAAGACATCTCAAAAGCGGAGCTCCCAGCCCTACTTAGATTCGCCAAAAGCGCTGATATCCTGCATGTGTCTACTTTAGGTATTCATAGAGGTCGGTCTCCATCTGGTATCGCTAGGGACCAAAAGGTCTATGCGTGGCTTATTCCCAACCAGGCTAACCTACCCTAACCTCAGGGACTATATATGCCAGGCAAATGAATTAAGTAGACTTTGAACAAAAAACTTCTTTCTACTATCTCTCTGTACACCTCATCCAAACCATTAAGTGAATTTTTCTCCTCAATTGGCGCGATAACCGCGATTTTGGCCGAGTTTAATAAAGTCCGCCAGTCGTTTCGAACCGGTGCCAGTTGAACACACCAAGTGAAGCCAAGTCCTTCTCCACCAGATTTGTCCAACACAGAGGAGGCCTTCCTCTTCCTCGCCTACCACCGGCTGGTACTGCATCGAATACTTTCAGAGCCGGAATTTTTGTATCCGATCGGACGACATTACGTAGACAACGAAGTCGCTGGATCTTTATGCGCTGAGCTATGTCTATGGCGACATAAAACTCATACAGTTCATTGTTCCATCGCCTGCGATATTCGCCGTTGCCAACGTGCAAAGGTTCAAAAATAATTTGCAGAATTTTTCTCTCAAACACTCCAAGGGACGTTTCATCGGATGTTGCCATGGTCCAGGCTTCTGCGCAATAGTTTACGACGCGCATTATGAGAGTCTTATAGATTGTTATTTTTGTTCGTCGGGAGAGGACTTTACTACTCAGTTGCCTACTTATTTCGGATTTCAAGGCTGACATTTTTATCGGTGTTAATGATGGTTCCTAAATGAACAATGCCTCTTACAACCTCGAATCATAACTGCCAACAGGGACGTGGGTGTAGGTACGCGACTTCGCTGACTGTTTGTTTGATGAAAAAAGGTACTTTGGTACCTTCCTTCACCACCAGACCCTTTCGCTTTGCTTCTTTATCCAGTTTGGAAAAGGCAGAACTAACAGTGCAGTTGTTGAGGCCGATGATATCAATATAATCGGCATACGCCAACAGATGTACGCTGTAATAAAAAATTGTGCCTGTGCGATTCAGTTGTACGGCTCGCACGACTGATTGTAGTTTTCCGGGGTCTAATACTACAGTGATAAGGTCCAATCAGTTGGCTTGTGGTGGGCTACATACACGCATGCATATAATTTTAATCACCTGAACTGAAAGTTTTCCAGCCATATTTGGCCGGGTTCAATTGTAATTGCTGTTCACTTACCTTAAAAGCAACCATCCCATAAATATGGCAGAGCAGGAAATTAAAATATTTATTTCATAGTTGCATCCTTATAGCTATTCCGCGTTGCAGCGGAAGTAACTGCCAATTTTTTCTTAATTTTTTTTATAATGAAAATTATTAAATTTTTTTTTAATTTTCCAACTGATATGTTTGTCTTTTATTTGTTATACTTTTCCAACGTGAAAAGTTGGTGTTTTATAAATAACTTGGTATGAGAAAAAATACGATATACGATAGCTAACATGGCTATGAAGAGGAAGAGATGAAACTACCTTAAAAAATGATTGCTTTGAAAAGCTTACTAAAGTACATATGTATATAATTTTAGCTAAAAACCATTCCAATCTACCATAAAATATTAATAATTGCTGAAGTACAAATCCTTCTTTTCGTTTGTCCCGTAAGGCATCCAATAGACGCGAGGAACTCATCTGACGAATTAAATGGGGAAGAGGTCAAATCTGTGATCCAAATAGTAATAGGCTGCAAAATATTGACTCTTAGCTCCAAATTACAAATATTTTTGCAGAAGTTTACTCGTACTCAGTCGAAATGCAAATTTACCGCATTAGTTCTTAGTTATATGAAGTAGTGAAGACTTTAATTGAATAATTAAGTGGAAATTATATGCTCTCATATGATTCTAAAGTAAATTTCAAGAAATATTAGATAGGTAAAGAATATAAAGAACTGATACAAAGGAAATAATAAAAGCGCATCGATTTACGTGCAAAGTTGCATGTCATCACATCAGCAATATCCGCAACATAAAAAGCCACAGCATCGAAGGTAAGCAACAGTAGCTACGTCTGTGGCAGAGCAGTGGTAGAGCCAGACGCCATGTTTGAACAATCCGAAAATCACACGTCAATACACACATGCATGTATGTAAATTTAGATTATTGAAAGAAATACTTATGTGCTACAATAACAACGTCAGAATAAAAGAGTAATAACAACGGTCATCGTACGGTTTTATTCATAAACAATTTATTGCAAGTCAGCTCAATTTCAGATGCTACCAAACAGTAGCCCAAGAACATAAAAAATAAAAATTAAAAATCAATATCAAATTGAAACCAAAAAATCGTAGTGAAAATGGAATTGACGTAAGCGAGACAAACACTTGTCTGTAAATATAAATGCAGGTATACATACACATACATATATGCATAAGTACGTGTTTTTAAAACATTACAATATTAGCATGCGAAATCCCTTTTAATCGATTTCGATTTTTCTAAAAACTTAAAATTCCTTTTTTATTTATATTTCACAGTCTGACAATCGTACGTGTTTTGTTGCTTCGAAGGCGAGAATCTTGAGATGAGTTTTTCAACACGGTATTTACCACTTCGGTGTAGAGGGAGGAGCCTGATGAATTGACGAGTTTTGTTCATGCGCCATTAAAGGTTGCGAGTATATACAGACATAAATCAAATTCGACAGAAGTAGGGTGCTGATGGACAAAAAGTCGTTGAAAATCTTTTACATATCCCAAAGAAGAGAAAGAAAACATGTTTGCACAGTGGGCGCAAAGAGATTAATAATAATCTTGAAAACTTTGCAGTATTATGTATTTTGTAGTGTGGATAGAAAGTTCCGTTTTTGTGTTTGGATTTTGAACTTTAGAATTATCTTCAAATGCTAATAGTGTAAATGAGAAATAGTTGAGGTCTACCTTTATTATATACAGTAGATTCTGTTTTTATGCAGCATAAAAAAAAACAGCATAAAAAAAGCTACCAGTTCTATAGTAAAACTATAGATACGTTTCAAAAGTGCTAAGAACCGCATAAATCTGAAATAATGTAATAAAATCGCATAAAAAAGGGCACTAGTCCCATATTATTGCTATAGATACGTTCCATAGACTGCATGAATCTGAAATAATTAAATAAAATCGCACAAACAACATATTGTATTTTTGAAAATTATATCTTTATTTAAGAAACGTCAGAATCGAAAAATAAATTTACGTCAGAAATAGAATCAGACAATACCCACATGTTGCGCATTCGTTTAGGATTTGGCGTAAAATCACTTTCGTCACATGAGGAAATGTTCACGTCTGATCTAGATGGTTGTGCAGGCGGTTCCATACTTGTAGGGTTAGCATTTCTGATGTAATCTGTGATGAGTTTTTGCTTAGCTGGTTTAGAATCTTGTTTATATGTACAATTCCCGATAGGTCGACATGCGTTTTTTAATTAAAAAAAAATACCGCACTATTTCAAAACCGCATAAAAAAAGCCGCATAAAAACAGAACCTACTGTATATACGTTAAACATTACTTACAAACACCGAGTTAACCATACAGATAATTTTCCTTAACTAACCTTAACTTATTCCGTTGGTTGTTTTTGGACATGCAACCATATCGTTTCAAAAAATTTGGTCACATTTTGACCAACTTTGGTCCTATTCTATTCTGATATTATCTATATTTCACTCGAATGTCTATATACATATACAAGCAGGTATACGTGTATAAACAGAATTAGTAGAAGAGAAAGCAAATAACCAAAATGCAAATTATATTCTGTATTTTCTTTAAACTCCAATGCGAACACTTCACAGTTGCTCATTAACACAAACCTCTAAACTCGATTTTATAGTGCGATGTGACGCATATATGTAAATATCATATAACGCATATAAATTTACCGTCTACCATTTGCAGTGAGTCGCACTGTAACATTGTAATAGATTATGATTCTCTCCGCACACAACGTACAGAGGTGTGTTTTATGCTTTCGAGCTCATTTCCACGGCTATTGCTGACTCGTTTCCTCAACAGTGTTGCAGCTCGCGTTTCTGCGATGGTGGTGAGAAAAATGGCGTATATACACACACATAGCAACAACAGCGTATGAAACAATGGCACAGCTATGGCTTCTCCACTGCCGACAGTTGGGTATGTGTGGGCAGAACCATAACGCTTAATTTGCGGCACTCACATTGCTGGGTAGTTTTGTATAGAAACCAGAAAATCGGGTTTTATAGCAAATTATTAAAGTGAATCGAACGAAAATGGACTGTTGGCAAATACTGACGGATGGCAACGAACGAGTCCAAACGGCTGACTGAATGACTGACAAGGGGAACAGGTTCGCTGATTGTTGAGTCGCAACGAGTCAAGCACAACAACTGAACGGCTCGTCATGAACAGACCGAACGGAACACAGGAATCGGACTGTGCGCGTAATTGAAAGCGGGGTTTTCAGTTTTGTCGCAAAGCAGCGGCTCAAGAAATTTGACGTTTATTTATTAAATTGGAATTTGCTCTGGCGTTCGAATTGGATTCTACCGTCGCGCCCAAACGAATCTTTCGAAAACGGTTGAACTAAATACCATCTCCTTGATTCTTTATTTGCTTTGATAGTTATTTGCTAGTGCGTAGAACGTTTCGTCGATTGAAGTGCTTCAAATTATTAATCAGCTAAAAAAAATTATTAATCAGCAAGTGAAAAAGTGAAATAAATGTGTTGATAATGAAAAATGCTACAAATATTTAATTTTAGTGAATCATTTACTCAGTGTTTTTTTATAACAAAAGTATGCTTTAAATCATAGAAAATGAAAAGTTCTGAGTAAAACGTAGCATAAAATGTTTCGCTATTGTTTGTTAGTGCCACTAACTATGTAGTGGATTAAATAAAACCGAAAACGTGCGCTACAAAAGCAACAACTTATTTAATTTATTGTCAAGGTTAACGTCTTTTCACCAATTAAAGCTGGCACGAAGTCTTATTAAATAAAAGGCTAGTACTTGGCAACAAAAATAAAAACAAACAAAAATTATTTTCGTCTGCAAGTTTAGTTCACTATGAGCTCATTTTTAATGGGTTATCCACACGCACCGCATCATGTTCAAAGCCCAATGGGTATGGGCAATGGCTTAGATCCAAAATTTCCTCCCGTTGCCGATGACTATCATCACTACAATGGGCATTACTCCATGACCGCAACGACGGGACATATGTCGGGTGTAGGTGGCGCAATGGGTGGTGGTATGCCACCAGGTATGCCGACGCATCCTCATGCTACCCATCCTGCCGACATGGTCAATGATTATATGGCAGCCGCTGCTCACCATCATTCCACTGCCACTCACCATCCGCCTCACCTACATTCCCATACAAATAGCGCGCTCGCAGGTCACCACCACAATAATGGTTACACCAACTATGCTCCAACCCCTACTCACCATCACCATCAAAGTCTTGGATATTATGGGCATCACGCGGCAGCGGTGCATTCTGGTCCGCCGGAGTTCATATCGGCTGGAGCGGTACATAGCGAGCCGGTGACGTCCTTGGGCGGCAGTGTCTATCCACCGCCGGTCAATACACCGAATGGCATCAGCGCATCACTCACATCTAATGGATATTATGGCGGTTATTATGGTACAAACGGAAGTGTTGGTAGTGCCCATTCGCAAGGGCATTCACCACACTCCCAAATGATGGATATGCCCCTGCAATGCTCTTCAACGGAACCGCCGTCGAACACTGCGTTAGGGCTCCAAGAATTAGGTAAGGATGAAAAATATTATTATGGAAGTGAATGGTAAGAACCCAATGGAAGCTAAATAAATTGTATAATAGTTTTTGACTACAGATTTGATTTGATTATAAACATTTACAAATACTGGAAATTGGATTTTACTAGGCAAAGATTTAGGAATTTCGAGCTAAAATAGTAACCCTCCTCAACCCACAGGCACATAGTTTTGATGAAAAAGAAATCTACCCGGAAATGCGTCGTTGCCTGGAAGATTTACTGGTACTAATTGTTTTTATTTGATGCTCTATACTCTCAACATAGTAAAACCTAACCTCGTATGAATATCCGCGATCTAGATTTTCTTATTCCTTCATAGTGCAGTTGTATTTGTAAAATTCTTAATAAGCTTTTTCTTATGACAACACCTCAAATTCCCACCGGCGGTATATTCCGTTGCTCTGTTCGGAACGCGTGCGTGAATGCTGAAAAGCATTTTCATTTGAACATTTAGCGCCATGTAACCGTCCATGTATGGTCTTCATTTAGGTTATCCGTATTCGATGGCCACCAAATCACATTAGAGCTGAAATTGATTTTTCGAAAATTGTATTACTTAATTTTTACCTGGATATTATTTTTATAGTATGTTGATGTTTTGTAAAATTTTTTGTTGAACTCTAAGAAAATGATTCGTTGTCAACTATGTAGAGAGACATTCTTATGAGGCAACGAGAGTAAAAGACGTACTAACTATCAATATGAGTTTCAGGTCTTTCCTTCGCCAATCCAAAACATAATTTTAAATTTAACAATTTGTCAAGAGTTCCCTTGCTAGTTATGGTTGTTTATTCCAACGCAGAATTAGCCGATATGTATTCGGAAAACTATAACAACTTTAAGGCTTGCAGACGAGATGTTAAAAAATCAATTAGATTAAGTAAACTAAAATATTATGAGCATCAGTTTAGTACTGCGGCTGGTTAAAAATAGACGTGGAAAAGAATTCATGAGATCGGGATTGGGAACAAAAATTACTCTATCTCCGAATTATGTAAATGTGCTAAATGAGCAGTTTTTTCGATTCTGTAAATATTATATGTTACCAGAATTACAATTTAAACTTAAATATTGTAATGTTCCGTTATTGTTTCGAAGGTGTCCAGGACTGTCAAGTAGTTCAGTCTATACTTAGTGTCAAATCTAATGCGGCCGGTGTGGATGGCATTCATTCTAAGTCTCTTAAATGTTTATTACCAAAGATCTTACCGTATTTACTTACGTACTGAATACTATTTTGACAACGTCAATCTTTCCCTACTCTAAGAAGAGAACCAAGATTATACATATAGAGAAACTGAATGGTGACTACCGCCCGACTGCAATATAGTATGTATTACCGTTTCTATTTAAAGTTCTTGAGCGTACCATGTATTGCCAGATAAATACGTATCTGAGCCATAACGCTTTGATAAACTCATTGCAATCGGGGTTCAAATAGGAGCTGCACCATGGCACTCTTAAAAGTGTTGGATGATATAAGACTAAACATTGACAAAAAGCGTGTGACTTTTCTTACTTTACTCGATCCTTCCAAAGTATTTGACTCTGAAGACCCCGAACTTTTAACCTTGCAGCTTAAAAACGTGTTTCATTTTTCAACTTCGGCTTTAAGTCTTAGTGACGGATTAAGAGTAGTATGCGATGTAGACCATATCCGACTTCTTACCTATTACACGCAATGTACCTCAAGGTTCTATTCTTGGCCCTATTTTGTTTGTCTTGTACATTTTTGATTTGTTTAGTCATGTCCATGTACATGCCGATGATATAAAATTATATGTTAGTTGTCCCCCTAACTGCATTGATATTTGCATCAGCAATTTGAATACCGGCTTTAGATTTATAAGCAGGTGGGCTTCTGATAACGAATAAGTTTCAATGCATCCCTATGCACAAGACATATCTCAAGCTTGACTACTAAGCAGAAGTCAGACTAAATAACGCTGTGATTAAATACGTGGCCACTGTTAAAAATTTATGGGTTACATTTAATAGTACTTTGACCATGGAGTAATCACATTTTTATTGCAATAGGCAAAGTAATTGGTATTTGGAAATTTACGGACTACTCAACATTTTACACAAGTAAATATTCGACTGCATATTTGAGGCAACATTACTGTATGGTTGTGAGTTATATAATCATTTTGATAGTGTGTGCCATAGTTAACTTAGTTTTAATAATGTCGCGAGAGACGTTTACTGTAAAAAAACCTTTTTTGACCACATTTCTGTTTTTGAGAAATTTTTTGAAATTGCATCGGTATCTTTTGACGATTTGCTTAAGTTTAAATGTTTTGTGTTACTCCAGAAGATCATTATTACTCAAGAAATGAAATGTATAAAAGTGAACTTACGCTTCTAAAATGAATTGCTTCGTTACTTTGCAGAAAATTGTTGATTGTACTCAAATAATTTCGTATTCTTGAACTCCAATCAATCCCTACATCTCCAACTACAACCACTACAATTTCAACTTTTTTGGTATTAACTGGAATTTTAATTTTACTTTTATTGTTAAGTTTTGTAATATAATATGTTGCTATGGTTATATGTTCGACTTAAGTAAAATAAATAAAAAATCATTTCATGTATGGTCGTGTCAGTGGCATAGCCACCAAAGCATGACTTCTTTATACTGAAGTATATCCAAACCACGAGATTCCCTTACACTGCATGTTCGGAAGAATTTGCAATATCACGCAACGCTTCATTCAGCAAACATTGTTATTTAGTTAAAAGATCAAGAGCCTAGTCCGGGGACGAGTACGCAGATAATGCCAGCAGAGCTAATATCCCAATATTCGTTTTACTAACAAGGCTGGGTCCACATGAAATGGAGTTAATAATTTTTACAAAACGAAAATTCCACGTTCTAATGGAATCTGGACATCATATCCGCCTTTATTTTGGATGATTATCGAAATGGCAGGTTTCTAGGTCCTATTGTTTTACAGAACCCTTAATGTATGTAACCTTTTCCACTTGCACAAAAGTACGCTAATCACAGTAAACAAATATTTTCTTTGTAAAATGCATAAACATTTGTGTTTTTATTTCTTAAGTTAAGTTTTTAAGCTGCGAATTAAAAATAATAAGAGAATAACTTTCGAACCATGGTTTAGACTTCCAAAGTATTTTATTTTATTTAAATTTAAAGGTTTAAATATATTATGAAATTCCTTATCAATGTAAGTTGGTACGTTCTATTCAGTAGTCTGATATTTTTTTTAAACTATAACCAAATTCAAATTTAAGCTTTGTATAGCTTTATAAAGATAATTGAAATTCTCAGTAGGGATGCAAAATTTTGAAAAGAGTAAAGAGTACTTGCCGCGGTCGAGAAGATTAGTGCGTGACTACCATTTATTTAGTACCGGGTTCGATGTCCACTATGAGTTTGCAAATCAAAGGATCTCTACAAACCGTCAGCCATTCTAAAGTGGTGTAAAACTGAAGTTGTTCTTGGAAGAACCTCAAACCGTAAAAGGTTGTTGATATCTTAAGTGTATAGATTATCTATATTCGTTAAGAAGTAGGATTTTAAAAATCGGTTTCTGCTTCTGGCTAGAGCCGGGCATGTGCAAAAAAGGTGTTGAATTGTTTCCAATTCCTCCTCATTTCTGCAGCTACGACAGAAATCATGCGTGTATACGCCTAATCTCCTTGCATGATTTCCTATGAGACAATGTCCTGTGAGGGCCCCTAGTAAGGTCCTGATTTGAAGTCTACTCAGTTATATAATACTCTTGGATAGACGTAAATTTAGCCTTGCCCAAGTTTGCCTAGCAATATCGCAGGTGTTAGCGCTAATCCATCTCTGATGTGCAGAATTGATTAGTGCGTCCTTAATGAGAAGCTTACAAGTTGCGAGAGGTATCTCCATAAAATTACTTATGTCTGGCATACAGGTACCTTCTCTTGCAAGTTGGTCTGCCCTACAGTTCCCTGTGGCCTGGGATCCAGCATAAGATATTGTTTGGCCATCTCATTTAGAGATTGGCGACAACGTAAGACACTCCTTGATGTTGTTTGGAATGCATCCAGGGCTCGTAGGGCAGCTTGGCTGTCTGATAGAATGCAGATATCAGTTGATGATATTCTGTTTATCTTTAAACATTTTAAGGCTTCATGAATAGCGTTTATTTCCGCTTGAAAAACGCTACAATGATCCGGTAATTTAAAGGATTCACTAATAGAAAGCTCTTCGCAAAATAACCCTGATCCTACACCGGTGTCCATTTTGGATCCGTCCGTGTAGATCTTAACGGGTGTGTTCGGTGTTGGATCTTCTTCAAGCCATTCCAGTCTAGAAGGGATTTTCATTAGGAAATTCCTTTCGAAGCAAAGAATGGGAGGGTGATAATCACAGTCACTGGGTATATCCGTGTAGGAGTCTAAGATGGTTGAATGTCCATGTGTGACAGTTCTCCATTGTGAGCTCGCTTTGAGCCTTAAAGCGGAGCAGGCCGCTGAGTATTCGCAGAAGAGATCTAGGGGTGGCAGATGTAGCATGATGTCCAAAGCCATGGATGGAGTGGTTTTCATGGCGCCACATATTGCTAGTTCCGCTGATCTCTGCACCTTATTCAATAAATTAGAATAGGTTTTTTTCTGCATAGCACACCAGCAGACAACATTTCCATATAGAAGGATAGGTCTGACGACAGCAGTGTAGAGCCAATGAGCAACCTTAGGTTTAATTCCCCAGGTCTTACCTAAAGCTCCCTTACAGGCATAAAAAGCTAGGTTCGCTTTCCTGACACTTTCTAAGGAGTTTGACTTCCAAGTCAGTTTCCTATCTTTGTTTAGTCCCAAGTACTTGGTTTCTTCCGAAATCACAAGAGCTTCCCCTTTGAGCATAATTGGACTTAGCTGAGGGATTCTGTGTTTCCTAGTGAACAATATGAGATGTGTTTTGTCTGGGTTGACCCCTAGACCACACTTTCCTGCGTTCCATAAAAACGGTGAGAGGACTCCACCTTGCGGTGTACCTCTTCTTACCAATCTCCTGAGCATCGATTCTCCTAGTTCCGCTTCAATGATTCTGCTATTTAGCATTTTGCCAATGAAGCCTACCAAGCCCGGTTCTACCGTGAGATCAGTGAGTGCTGCAGTAATTGCCCCCCCCCCCTTCAACATTGTTAAATGCCCCTTCACTATAAAGGAAAACGGCTAAAGTAAATTCCTGTTTGTGCAGTGAACTCTCTGCCGTGTAAATAAGGTGATGTAGAGCTGTCTCTACCGATTTCCCTTTCGTGTAGGCATGTTGTGACGTAGAGATCAGATTTCTATCTATAGTTAGGCTCTTTCAAAAACTCGCTCTATGAACTTCGCAAATACAATAGATTAATTTTTTTCAAAGAGAATTTTCATAATCTGAAAGCGTTGTTTTGGCGTTATAGGATTCATGATGAATTGCTAAAGCTTACTGAATAGTAATGTAAATGTCAATGTGAAATAGTAATGTTGTCATGCAGTTAAACAAAAATATCCGACAAATAAGGAAAATAATATAGAAAAATGTGGGGACATAGATGAGAGTAAGGATAATAATAAAGATTAAGGTGAGGATAAAGATAAAGATAGAGCAAAATACATAAAGGTGACGAGCAGGATAGAAAAGGAGAATAGGATAGAGACAAAGATAGAGAGAGAGATAGAGATGACGTTGATAAAAGTAAAACTAATTGAATTTCAATCATTGGGAGAAAATTAGTAATTATTATAGCCCGCACGTCTAACAAATGTATACAAATACACACCACTAGAATGGGAGCGAGATTTGGCTTAGATTCTTTCGTAATAGTTTCTGTGGCGTTCACCTTTAAGTTGTCCTACAAGTAGAAGCTTGCATTGTTTTACCCCGTTTCCAAACATTTAGGAGTTTTCTATTAGCGCTTCTGTTTTATATTCTGTCTTATATCCGGAATGGAAACGCAATCCGGGAACTAATTACAAATACATTCGGTTTCGGCGGTCTCTAGAGTATATTTTGGAATTTGGCTTTTAATTTTTATAGCCTTTCGAAAGGGTTTTACTTCGCAAAATATTATATGCCAACTTCGGCATTATACAATGATATAAAAGGCTAGTAAATCAGCAATTATGCTTATTACAATTAATTAATAGAATGACTGAGAAAGATTTATTGGAAACGATAAATATAGCATTTGGATTATACAGGTTGGTTGAGAAGTAAAAAGGCCACAAAATAAAAGAATGTGAATTTTTAAATGAAGTTATTCATTTAACCCCCACAGTTTTTATAAGTTTGAAATCGTTCAAAAATCGCGTTGAGATTTAACAATATTGTTTGCACACAATTTTGAGCATTTTCTTCCATATAAAATACTTTCGAACATCTCTTTTCATGTGTTAGGAGAAAAAAAGTCTGCATGCCCAAAAGTTTTCTAAAGATCATGTTTATAGGGTATGAAATTTTGATGAACATGTTTTTTGAAATCCGTTATATTTTTGTTAATTTATATGTATGTATGCTAGGCCGGGTTGATTTGTGGGGAGGCAAAAAAATTACCCATTGCTCTGTGAAAATCATATTCTAGGGATCAAAATAAGAAACTTTGCCGAAGGAACCATACCTCTAAAACGAATTCTGATGTCTCCCAATTTGGGTCGAACTTTTTAGTTTCTTTTCTCATGTAAAGGCCAAAAATGGTGATATTTTGAAATGATTGTATGGGGAACATCCCATGGGAGTTCCAAGGGGTGTGCCACTGGCATGGGTGGATCGGCCGTCTAAAGTTAGTGGGGGTCGGTCATACATTTGGACTCGATTGGAGCACTCTAAATGGGTCAAAGTGGAATTTTTCGTTCGACCCAAATTGGGGGACATCAGAATTCGTTTTAGAGGTATGGTTCCTTCGGCAAAGTTTCTTATTTTGATCCCTAGAATATGATTTTCACAGAGCAATGGGTGATTTTTTTGCCTCCCCACAAATGACACTAAAAGTTCGACTCAAATTGGGGGACATCAGAATTCGTTTTGAGGTATGGGTCCTTCGGCAAATTTTCTTATTTTGATCCCTAGAATAAGATTTTCACAGAGCAATGAGCGATTTTTAAATCGACCCGCCCTAATGTATGCATACCAAAGAATAAAACCCGTCCAACCATGATACATCTATTAAACACCCCTGATTTAGATCCGACATAATTATTAAGATCGGATAAAAATTATGCCCTGTTCTTACATGTTAGGCCTAAATTTTCGTCTATCCCTCTGATGTTACAAGTTATGTATAAGTCCCATGGCCCATGAGTTTATTTGATTCCAAAAATTAACATCTAACTCAAATTGTAAATAAATAAAATAATTAAATAAATATATAAAATTTGATCTGTACAGAATTTAGCCTTCCTTACTAGTATCAATATAATCTCCCGTAATTGTAATACACTTATTCCAGTGACCCTTTAATAATTTTGTACGATCCCTGTAACGATTATCCTGAAAGTTTCCAAAATACTGTTCCCTACCTTCTTGTAAAATATAGAGTAATAGTTCATATGAGGTGCCAATGATATCAGCAGTTTTATGCTTAGTCAAACTTGGATCTTGGACGTCTACTACGTGGTTCATGTCCAATTCTTGCGTGCATAGCTGGAAATAAAGGAACAAGTTCCTTTACCATTTGCACAAATTCCTTATGAGTTTCTCTTGCTGATAAACCTTCCAAAACAAAGAATTTTATCATTGTACGATGCTCTATTATTTCCATTGTAAAAAATACACTGACTCGTCAAGTTTAAATGACTTGTAAACAAAGAATGAATTGACAGATCGATTGTGTTAAATAAAAGATGAAATATTAAAATATCGTACATCAAGTCGATAGCCTCTGCTGCTAATTGCTTTAATCATATAACGTAGGTAATTATAGTATTTATAGCTACATTTTATATAAATAAATAAAAAAATATAACATAAATCTCGATGCCTTTACTGATTAATAGACGTCGCAGTCAGTACTTCTCAGCCAACATATGATTTTAGATTTATATTTATATTAGACTAGCAAACCCGGCCCGCTTCACTGGGCACACTAAAATAGAATAGATATGGCTTAGAACAGAAAAGATATGGTTTTCATATTATTTATTTCTTTATTATTTATTCAAGCGCTTTGGGATAAACAATATTTTTTGTTTTTCTATTTGTTTTTGAAAAATATAAAATATAAATTGAAAATCAGGAAAAAAGAAGATTGTTTTTAAATAGGTATCGAAACTACACGGAAACCATCTTCAATACCTACTTAACAATGTGTGTAAGTTTGGTTTAATTCGGGGCAAAGACACGGCGGGTCCACGTTTTGGCATATATTTCGAGACCCTAGTCATCAATAAGTATGAAAATTACTCCGTATTAAAGCACTTATCAACAGCTTTCATTGTACATACACAACCAAAGGTTTCCCGGGTCCACGTTTTGACCTATATCTCGAGACCCCAGTCACGGAGCGGCATGAAAAATACTCTGTACTATAGCATTCACCAACAGATTCGATTTGATGTCGATATTGTACAAACACATTCTAGGTTCCACGTTTTGGTCTCTATCTCGAGACCCTAGTCACGGAGCGGCATGAAAAATACTCTGAACTAAAGCATTCACCAACAGCTTCCATTTGATACCCATATTGTACATACACATCCAAAGGTTACCCGGGTCCACGTTTTGACCTATATCTCGAGCCCTATCCACCAATAGGCATCCATGATTTTCATGTTGTTCGTTTGTTTCATAATAATCGGCCCAGACACACACGACCAAAATGTATTCAATTCTAATGAATGCCCTGTGCGGTACAAAAAATACGTGCGGCAAATAGCAAAAACACACTCACTTAACCGACGCACCGCACACACACGCGTTATCGGATTTCAACCAAACTTCACCGAAACCTTTGCTAAAGAAACACCAACAATTTGTGAAACTTTCATTGTTTTCCTTACACGCGTTGCTGAGATTACCGGAGACAAATGCACACTTTTTTTCAGCTTAATTTTTATATATATAGATTTGTGAGCCTACCCGTAGGTGATTTTTAAAACTAAAATCTCAAAATTAGTTCTCCTCGTTTAAATTGCAATTTAAAAGCAATGAATCGAATTGGGATGTGTATGACTCTAAAAGTAGGTTCAAAAAGAGATTTTTTCAAATACATTTAAATTACACCATTGAAAAGATATATTCTGTATTTGCTTTTATTCGACGTTTTAGTTCAAACACAGTTAATCCATTTGCTCTAAAGCTGTGTTTGTAGTCATCTTGATCAAAAAGATCCAGGAATATATTCAGAAATTTCAAAACACAAGTTTATTCTTCAAAATACTCCCCATCAAATGCAACATACTTATGGTCCTTAGGTCCTTTGGGACTAACCTTGCAGTAATTCTCCGCAAACAAACTTTCTGATGGTGTAATTTGCTGTTACTGTTCAACGTTTCTTTCACTTTATTGATGTTTTTATCAGTTTTCGGCGGCCTGGCACTACGTTTGTCACGTCGATGGACTCACGAGCTCTTCTGAATTCCCGACGTGATTTTAGCAAAATTTCAACAAAAAAAAAATTTATAATTGTAAAAGTTATCACTGTTTGTGTGGAGCTCGTTTCTCCAGAAGTCCCTTGCGGACAAGAGAAATTCGTTTTATTAATAGGTAGATAATCTTGTGCCTGATCGAATTTTTTTTTTTCAAAATTAACAATATGACAGTCACAGGAAATATTTTTCATATTTTCGAGAAAAAACCGACAATTAACTGTTTAAGAAATATCGAAACTTTAAAAAAAAAATCCTTCGATCAGGAAACGAGTTTTTTATGTTTTTCAAAAGCGGTATAAATTTTATTGAAATCTACCAAGCGGTTTTTAAGTTACAGTAAACACCGGTTCAAAAAACAAAGTTTTTAGAAAAATGCATTTAAAGATTTGCTATTTGCCCGAGCGCCCTTTGTTAATTGTTAATAACTCGGGAAGTATTTGTCACATAATTCACTTAAAATTTTCACACAATATTTTTAAGATATTATGCTTTAAGAAAATGCAAAAAAAATCAAATTTTTTCAAAGCATTTTTAACGCAAAATTAGATACAAGCTTACAATTGTTGAAAATACATTGCGAAGGTAGATTTACTCAAGACTGTGTAACTTTTATAAATGTCAAGCAAGGGCATGTTTGAATGAATGAAAGAGTGTTAATCACAGATGTGGCAATCTTAAAAAGGAACAAGAAAACAGACTCACGTCAGAGCACTACCTGGCGGGTGTTGCGGAAACCTCTTGATTAAGGTGGTAAGCTGTTTTTATTTAGAGGCTATATGAACGTGTCCACAAAGTATTAGACCGTTGTGCTTTGCGTGCCTTGCTTTTCACTGATACAATTCCATCGAATAAAGGTCGGTGCTTTCTCATTAACCTAAAATCACTAAATAGTAGAGGAATATTCTTTCCTTCACTTTCGCCTTCGATTTGGGGCTATTTACTCCCCATTGCTATTCGAAAAAATGTATTTCAATATTCTTCAGCGAAGAATATGTAGTTCTCTTCATTCTCTGCTTTCGATTTTTTTCCACAAAGTACTATTTCAAAATTGACTAAAGGTAAACAACTCCTGAACTTTGTAAACTTTCTACATCAAAACGAAATAAGTAAAGCATAAGTATTGTTTTTATTTTCATTATTTTTAATTGAAGTGTTAAAATAAAACATAGTTGTTTAGCATAAATCTGTGTACTTCTAGATGATTATTAATTAATGCTTGCTCTTTAATCAAAATGACCAGATAAGGTAATGACGCGCATCGTTTTGAGAGAAAATATTTTATATTTTTTTGGCAGTATTTAATTTATAGCAGAATCTAAGTCACATACTAATGCAGTAGCCACTTAATTAAGAGGCATGCCAGGGATAATATATAAGTTGTTTTGGACCTGCTTGGTGTTGCCGAAGCTTAAGTGTTTGCAGAAATCATATTTGTAGTCCGATTTGGCTCATAAATAGAATTTATAAAATAAGAAATTTATATTTCTGCAGAAAAAAGTTACTCGTTAGGTGGCGCAGGAGTAGAGATTCTTCAAACCATGTGTGCATTTGTGTTGTGTACCTGAGATATGTTTTTGGAGTCCAGCTAAGTTTTATTGGAGTCCAGCTATTTAAATAAATATTTACCGTCCGAAATTGAGTCACTACCGCTGTGATCAAGATTTAGTTCATAAAAATATTGTAGTGGTACATAATAAGTAAACGGGATGCAATATTTATTACATACACTTATTTATAAGAAAGTAAAAAATTTCACAGAGAACATTCCTTTAATTCATTTATAAAAACTCCGCATAATAGAAAACTTACTTTCACGGTCAGTTATCATATGCCGCGCCCTCGCGAGTGGAAAATTCAAAAGTTCTTTAGTTTTACATAAGATGGAAATCCAAAAATAAATTACTAGTGTATCTCGAGGCGTTGAAAATAAATACTTTGCCTTAACATAAGAGTGGCTTCCGTAGACGGATGAGTTGCGCGTAACTATCATTCGGTAGTGCCCGTGGTCGAAACCCACTGTGAAACATGAAACACTGAAATGATAGAAACAGTCTTTAACGGTCGGCCCTCGGCTGGTAACGACAAACAGCTGAGTGTATTTCCGTTACGAAAAACTATTTGCGTTTCGAAGACGACTTAAAATTGTAAATCATATGGGTGTGCGCTTCCTTTCGCACTATCTCAAAGATGCAAATTGCTGTGTAGGCCATAGCACAATGCTTTAAAACTTCTTGAAAAAAGCGCTGTCCGGATTTAAATTAGGACTACGGAACATTGACGGTAACGAAAAGGCAGATGAACTGGCAAGAGTTGGATCTACTATGAATAACGTTCTTGCCGAATCGGTGTAATCAAGAATACAATTAATCAATATAACGCCGAATCGCGGATTGTAGATGGAGAGGCCAGACGATATGCAAAATTAGCAGAACGTTACCTACCATTACCACCTACAACCTCAAACAAACGTCAACATCGTAAACATGAAATGATGGGACGTCTGGAGACTCACGGCAGTCATATCTTACTTTTGGTTTGTCGGAGGACAAGCCGCCAAAATAGGCATGCCTCACAACAAACTCTGTTCGAGAGTCTCGAACAACTCTCTGGCTGAGATGTCAACAACTTAATAAGATTCTTAAACCACGCAGACTGGAAATAGTCATGCTGTAAATAACCTGCAAAATGATGCGGAAGCGCCTGTTGGATTCTAGATAAATCACCACTTCAACCAACCAAGAAGCAACATCCGCCAAGCTTACTCTGAACAAGAGCCTATTCCGATATGCCTTCGCAGGTTTTCATGAGGAACTCTTTCATGACAGAAATACATACACTTGGAGGTTTGCTATTGTCTGCCGATATATATATATATATATATATATATATATATATAATTGGCACGTACACCCTTTTTGTGTGTTTGGCCGAAGCTCTTCCTCCTATTTGTGGTGTGCGTCTTGATGTTGTTCCACAAATGGAGGGACCTACAGTTTCAAGCCGATTCCGAACGGCAAATATTTTTATGAGAAACTTTTTCATGGCAGAAACGCTAACGCTATTAGAAAAAACGTTTTCTTAATTTTTGATCTTTCACCGAGATTCGAACCGAGGTTCTCTCTGTGAATTCCGAATGGTAGTCACGCACCACCCATTCGGCTACGGTGGCCGCCTACATACATATATTACATCAATTAAATTTCCATCATTAGCACATCAACAGGTTCAATCTTCCAAACAGTCGATTCATGAATGCCTAAATATTGAGAAGGTTGTTCAGCAAGACTTTGCACTACAGCAGCAATGCTCAACAGAACTATATTCCCGAAATTTTTTCATCAACCTGAAGTCGACTCACTTGGATGATTATTTCTACCAAAAATATCAAGAAGGAGATGTTGTTCTTAAAGATCGACCATTATCATATCGACAGAGTAAAATTGTATAACTGTCTACTTGACAAATGCCAAAGGTGACATAAAAAAGGTGCCGTCTAGGAATTATTCACTATTGACATCTAGGCGTCATGAATACCCTTTATTATTATTTTAAAAATTTATAGCTAAAAACTTACAGTCGAAAGCTTATGTAGCGAGTGCGGCATTTTCTAGTTTGTATGATAATTTTGTTTTTATTATATAAGATTTGTTAGAATAAAAAAAAATTGTACAATAAAATACGTATTTATTATATAAATACAAGATTCGTGGCACTTGCTTCGCTACTTGAAAAATAAAAGTCTCTTTTATCAAATAGTGTTCCTTATTTAAGTTTTTAGGGACTGATTGGCATACCATAGTTTGAGGTCACGCTCTTAAGTTAAAATTTGCTTGCTCGCCGTGAAATTCATTCGCAATTGTGTAGGTAGCGCAAGCTTCTGCTTTTGGACTTTAGGTTTTTAGCCTTTGTGCCACTATAGCTCTTTATAATTACAGTGCCGCTAGTTGCCTATTTTCATTCGTTATTAACATTGAAGTGGTACATTTCTGGTAGCAATGTCCTTGCATGCAGGTACACATTCGGTTTTACCTTATTAACCTGACATTTTCTTTTAAAGGTTTAAAGCTTGAAAAACGGATTGAGGAAGCAGCGCCCGCCGGACAACAGTTACAAGAACTTGGCTTGAGACTACGCTGTGATGATACTGGATCAGAAAATGTAGGTATCTTGAAGACGAACTAAAACAAAAATTTAACAGTACATTGACGTGCTTTTTTCCTAAGGATGACATGTTGGAAGAGGATCGCCTGATGTTGGATAGATCACCAGATGAACTAGGCTCAAATGAAAATGACGATGATTTGGGTGACTCGGATTCAGACGAAGATTTAATGGGAGAAACCGCAGATGGCGAGAGAATCATATATCCATGGATGAAGAAAATACACGTAGCTGGAGTTGGTAAGTGTCGAATAACAGTTTATTTTTAAACACATAATTAGTATATCATTTAATAATTTGAAAATAGCTAAACACATACATTCATTCCATTTCTTACAATTAAGTGTCATTCAAACTTTTTCTCATTAATCAATTGCCAACATATTTAAATAGATCCAAAATAGATCGGTAGCTGCAGAGAACTTCAAGTAGCCATTTGGATATGGTGTGTAAGTGGCTATAAATCTTTCGTCACTTCCAACTGATATACAAAGACTGTAGCACTTTATTAGGTTTTCAAACCATAAATAATATTTATCACGGCTCTTCAGGCTACCGATCCATTTTATTATTCGCCCTTGGCCAGAAGAGATGAAGATTGAGTTTTAAATTTATTTTACACCTAATATGGAAAACGACTCCCGTGGGATGCAAATAATTACAAGCAGCGGCCAACATCAGCCAGGCCACACGCCATTATTACAAATGCAATTATGTATGTATATGTATGTGTGTATAGGTATGTATGGATATACATGCATGCGCATAGATTTTTTGATTTGAAGTGTAGCTCATTTGTAACAAAATAAGCAGCGTCCGACAGGAGTGTGAGTGTATGAACTTGCACTGCTGGCTGCTTAACCAACGAAAGAGTCAAATGCTCAAATGTCAAATAATTTAGAGGGTTTTCGGAGCCAGCGCCAAGGCGAAGCTATAATCAGGTTCCTACTGTTAATGTTCATACACTTAGTGTGTGTATGTATGCGCATACTTGGACGCGCGTCGATGATAAATGTCACAACATTAACATCAAATGACACGGCTCATCCGTCACTCGGTCGGTGTCATCGCCGTTTGTTTGCGACTATGGAACAGTGCGTTGCATTGAGTCTATACTGGTTGCTATTGAGTCGGTGTACCATACTTTTATGCCAGAAGGCTCGGTTACTAGTTGTTCTCCTGAGGGCGATCATCATTTGTTGCTTGTTGAACATTTATTTTATGTTCATCATCAGCATAATCGGCTTCACATTGACATTCCATCTCAGATACCAGTGCAAGTTGTCTGAGGTAAGGTGTAAGACGCACGAATAATTTGGGCGAAAATGAGTGCCGCATTGGGAAAAAGTAGCAGTGATTAGGAGTAAAGAGAAGAGAGTACTAGGTATATCGGGTTGACCGGCCGTACGAAAAAATCTCCAGAAAAATCGTATTATCTGAAAGAAATGTAAGAGCTCCGAATTCACAATGCCAATTCTAAGGAGCACCGCTTAAACAAACTATGAGGGGTGAATCTTAATTGTACACATAAATATCCTGGTTTTAGTTAGAAAAATTATACACAGTATTAAATGGTATTTGGTAAAACCACATCAATACGTAATCAGTTTTTGATTCTTTTCCTCATAAATCCGGTCGTATGGTGGATTAAGTATTGCAATAAATCGTTTGTTAATCGCGCTGTATGGCAAGTTGCCCGTCTTGGAACTAAGTGTCGCTGATCTTTTGCTGATTAATTTTATCCAGCATGGCCGGATAGCGCTCGTCATTCTCACCGTAATGGCAGATACTTTCTAATTTCGAAAGAATTAAGGACCGATGATGCCACAATTTGGAAAAGTTGTTCAGGGGTTAAACGACTCATGATGACTTCCCAAACCTTAAATGCCAACACAGTTGATCATTTTTGCTGTCAAATCATATATCAACATCATGTCTAAAAACGGGAAGTGCTTGTATGAAAATCCTGCTTATAAACTCTGACTATGCGTACATTCAAAGCATTCTTTCCAAAATTTACCGGTGCTTCTAATTGAATGAAACGAACGACTATAATAGAAGTCAATTAAATTAAATGAATTTCCATTTAAAACAAGACCAAACTGAAATTTCATTTATTTAAAATAAATATATAAGCCGAATTTTGGTTCATTCGTTGGGTTTTACATATTTACACTAAAAGGTGGCCCAAAATTAATCATCCTATCGGAAGATGTATAATGTTTTGAAATGACGTTGTACGTCAATCATACTTGACACTTGTGCAGAAGACTGCTGCAGTGTAGAAACCGACAGGCAATGGAACACGGTCCAAATAAAGACTTCCATTATCCAATTTTTTTTTTAGAAAAAAAATGTATTCAAAAACACAATAAATAGATTAATTTTGCGCCACCGTACTTGTATGAATTTATTGCTTGGTAGTTTAAAAAAAACCTGTAACTTTCGGTTGAACGCTCATTGTAGCGTGGTCAAAATAGTGCATCAATCTTAAGTATAATTTAGTGATAAGTGCAAAATTAAATTCCAATGCCATTTTGTGCTTGTAAGCGGGATGCTCATATTGTGATTTTTTGTGTACATTTAAGTAGGTGAAATTTTCTTACAGGTTTTCTAGTGCTGTGGAAATGCTTATAACCGGTATGGTTATAAACGAGAATAACTGTACTACATATATTCATGTACTGTGAATAAATTCATTTAGGTGTTTAGACGAAATCCGCCTCCAATGTGAGGCATAGATGTTGTATTGTAAATGGTCGATTAACAAGATTATGCCGTTTCTTAATGGCATATGATTTTTATGACAATTTCTTGCATGGCTCTAATACAGTCAGCGTTTGTCATGGTCTGCCGAAAGGTGACTTTGTTTCTTAGCACTTCATGTTTCATGTCCACATCCAGGTTCGACAAATAATTTGGTGGGTAGTTATACTCCCACGGAATTTTGTAGGTAGATAATTAACAACGCAGCCAATGCTTTCATTACAGTTAAAATACATCATATTTTTTCCAAAAATTTTAAATGCATCTTTCACCAATCATAAACAACCTCGATTTGAATTAGTGATTGATCGTCATTTAATTGACTAATTACATTTGAAGAATTTTCACATACTACTGTGGGCAAAAAGTAGGGTGAATTTATTTGTCAAACTTCGCGTGATTAAAATTTCGCTCTAGTTATTTTTTTCATGAGTTGGCAGCACTGTTAATAACATCTGGGCCAACTTTCATGTGAATGTCATTATCAGTAATATATTTACGCTTGTGTTTACCAAACGACCAAGAGTGCATTTTTCGATTTTTACAATGTCTGATTTGATTGAGCAGAGAAGTGCCATCAAATTTTGTTTGCGGAATGAAATTTTGGCTGCGGAAACGTTTAATGTTTATAAGTGGTACAAAGACTTCAAAGAGGGTCGAGAACGTGTTGATGACTTGGAGCGCTCCGGACGACCATCGACGTCAAGAGATGACCAACACGTCAATAAAGTGAAAGAGTTAGTGCTCAAAAATCGTCGGTTGACTGTTAAAGACCTTACTGATATGATCGAAATATCAGAAGGATCTGTGAAAACCATTTTGAAAGACCATTTGGGCCTACGAAAAGTCAAATCTCGTTTGGTACCGAAAACTCTCAATTTCTTGGAAAAAAGTCGTCGCGTTGATGTGTGTGAAACAATGCTTTCAGACTATCAGGACAAGCTCAAATGCATCATTACAGGATATGAGACTTGGATTTATGCTTACGACCCTCAAACAACCGACCAATCAAGCGAATATCGTGCTAAAGGCGAGACCAGACCGAAAAGAGCACGTCAAAGTCGTTCAAAAATAAAGATCATGATGACAGTTTTTTTTTGATTTTCGTGGTGTGGTGCACTATGAATTCCTTCCACCTGGCCAAACTGTTAATAAGGAATATTATTTGAGCGTTATGCGTCATTTACGTGAAGCAATTCGTCTAAAAAGACCAGAATTATGGGCCAACAACTCTTGGTTTTTGCATCACGATAATGCACCGTCTCACACTGCACTCGTTCTTCGTGACCATTTCGACAAAAATTCCACGCATATCGTTCCGCAACCACCGTATTCGCCTGATTTGGCTCCGTGTGACTTCTGGCTATTCCCAAAACTCAAGAGACCACTCTGGGGAACGCGTTTCGAGTCGATTGAGGAGATAAAAGCTGAATCGAAGAAGGTGCTGATGGCTATACCGGAAATGGACTATTTGGCATGTTTCGGGAATTGGAAAAATCGTTGGCATAAGTGTATTTCATCGAGAGGAGATTAAAGGGGAAAGGGATGACATTGATTTACAAGAATAAATAAAGATTTTTCATTTTACAACCAAATTCACCTTAGTAGTACCTAAAAATAGTTGTTCGCCAAATAAGGCAACACCATGATCCAGGAGGGAATAAATATTCTTAGTTCAGAACACGAGTATTTCGAAGTAAAACAGTATTTCGAAGTATGCGATCAGTTAATAGTGCCGCTTAAAAGTTGCTTTGCAAACGCATCGATGTGTTTTTAGTAAATTCCTTGAAAGACTTCCTGAAAACATATGCATGGCGCGCAGACCTCATTCCATTATTTCAATGAAAAGAGTTTTTCGGTATTTCGGTAGGGCAACAATGTTACAAAACCGTTTAAATCACATGACAAGTTAACATGATTTTCCAGATCAATGTGAAAACATGTATAAAATGTTTTACCAAATTAATTTATAACTAAATGCTCCAAAAAAGTATGGTTTTTGCTTCAAAAAAATAATAATAGAATAAAAGCAGTATATAGAGCAGCAAACGTGGTTCACTCACTGAAAGTGAACTGCTCAGTCTGTCCGGGAGCAACCGGTACCAACCGAATGACAGTTACATACGCTAGATGAGAGTGAACTATATCAGAGAGAAATTAAAGAAAAGGGAGGTGCTAAGTTACAGCTTTTGATTTGAAGGCCATTTCGGTGGACAGTAGACTTTTTTTGTAGCTATGTTTTTCTTCGCATAATAACTGGGCTCTGCCCGTGTGAGTTGTATTTACAGTCGTTACATACTGCGCCTAATTAATAAAGTTCGACTGTTATGTGTCTACGTATGCGGGAGTATACTCGTGTACTTATACTCGTACAAGTAGTCTTAATGCATTCAACATGCAGGCATTCACAACAGTAGCTGTACGACATGTCAGTAACCAAGTAGTAATACTCCTCCTAGTTTTACATCTAAACGAACCACAATGACGCCATAATTATGATTATATGCATTTATAGTAGGTAAATTATGCCGCAGTCGGCTGTGTGCCCATTGACAACAGCTAAAACATGCTAAACTACCGTAGTGGAGTAATCATATACCTACACGCATGCAAATGTGTATGTCCTGCAATGTACGTGTATCTGTCCACCATCTGGGAATCCATTAACAACTAACAAAATGCGTTGAAGAGTTAATTACTTCGCGCGTTAAATGATAAACGATAAAATAACGAAATGTACAAAGCCCATTTCTCGAATTTTGCCCCATTTGACATTCGTACGCAGTGCGAAGGCACAAAAGCCAAAAAAGCTGGATGCCAATTGATACAATTTAGTTTACTTTTAACCGGTTTTGAATAGTATGGAATGGAAATAGTGATAATCGATTCATCGATCATAGGGACCAAGTGTTGTTGAAGGCTTTCTTGCTGTAGCTACCGAATGAGTACTTCGAAGTGCCGGTATAGTGTTTACCTTTAATTGTCATTTGAATTCCAGTAGTGAAGTGTTGAAATGAGCTGACAAGTAAGAACGGAAAAGGTAAAACAAAATTGAGAATAGTAACATTGCCTTTTTAATAAATACACATTTCGGTCGTCATTGGAAGAGCTTGTCGAATTTTCTATGAAACTAGGAGTAATTCAGTTTTAAAAACGAATGATGCAACATTTACAATAAAACAATGAATGAAATCAGGGAGCCATTCAATTGTTTATACTAAGTTTGGGTTAAATCGAAGCAGTAGTTGCAGGTTTATTGGCGTTAATTCCAAAGTTAGCAATCTAAATATCGGATTTATACTATCATAGTAATATACGAATTTAAATGGTATTTCAAAAGCCGTGCCTAGATGTTGTTTTAAAATAAAACTAAAACTAAAAATTTAAATTATTTTAGATTTCAATATTTTTATTCAAAATACGGCTTTTAGCAATTATATGCCTGCAGGTAAAATCCTCCAAACAGCTGATTCGATGCCGAGATATTGATGTTGAAGGTTGTTCAGTAACACTTTGTGCTACAGCAACAATATTCTTAACAGAACGCCTTTTTATATGCTCGACAGAACCAGTTTCTCGATATTTTTTCACCAACTTTTGAATTTCCACCACCACATGAATTTGGCGATATGTTGCTCTTAACGATCGACCAACGATCTCCTTGACAAATGTCAAAGCTGACATAAAAAAGGTACCGTTTGGGAATTATTGTCTATTAACATGGAGGCATCACTTTTGAAAGACCATGTACCTTCTGCTCAAATCTGAAAGAGACGTTATCAATAAAACGGTCCGCGGATGACATATGGCAAAAATAAATTTTTTGTTTTTTGGTAGGACTGTTATAAGCTTACATGGCAAATTTCAGCGTGATATGTCACATAGTTTGTTTTCTGTGCTACTGTAAACAAGTCAAGCTCGAGTGTGTTCTTCGAATTCTCTTTTATGACTTCAATTGTCTCAAAATGTTTTCCACGGAGCGGCAACTTGAGCTTGGGAAACAGAAAAAAGTCACATGGAGCCATATCAGGCGAATACGGTGCTTGCGGAACGATATTAACATTATTTTTGTTCAAATAATCGCGAACAAGACGTGATGTGTGAGCTGGTGTATTATCGTGATACAAGAACCATGACTTGTTGTCCCACAATTCCTTCCTTTTAAGACGAATGTTCTCCCGCAAACGCTTTAAAACGTCTAAATAATATTCAGCGTTAACCGATCGGCCTTGCGGAAGGAACTTCGAGGGCACCACACCTTCGTAATCGAAAAAAACAGTCAGCATAACCTTAATTTTTGAGCGACTTTGGCGTGGTTTTTTGGGTTGATGTATGGTCCTCTTTGAACGATTTGTACCACTGGAATTCACGTGCACGCGATAGAGCAGAGTCCCCATAGGTTGTCTGCAACATTTTTAAGTCGTCTGAAGCCGAAATTTTGTTGGAATAACAAAATTTCAATGAAATTCTTTGTTCAACTTGAATTTCCATCGTTAAATTCGAAAAACACACTCGAGCTTGACTTGTTTACAGTAGCACAGAAAACAAACTATGTGACATATCACGCTGAAATTTGCCATGTAAGCTTATAACAGTCCTACCAAAAAATAAAAAATTTATTTTTGCCATATGTCATCCGCGGACCGTTTTATTGATAACGTCTCGTTCATATTTGAGTAGAAGTTATTATGTAAATAGTAAATATGTTTCCAGTTAACTTTCTGAAGACTGTTCAGTAGGATGGGGTGAAAATTTTGTTTTTTAACCGCTTTTGACAGACCAGCAGAAAGTTGACATCTGGCATTTCCATCCCAGAAATAAGGGTGCAAAATATTAATTTGCTTCATCGTATGATGAGAAGTGTCCTCGAGCCCACTAATTCGCGAAAGCACTTTTTAAACTCAATCTTTTCATTTTCACTTCCCAAAAGTTTTATGTGTACGTACACACGTTCATACACTTGCATGCACTTATATTCACTTTTGGTTGTTGTTTCATTTCAAAGCATTTTCATGACCTTCTAAGGCAACTTATTCAGTGTTATTGATGTATTTGGAGACATCAAATGACTTTCAGTGACAAGCTTCCATGTTGGTTGACAAGTTGTGTCGGTTTCTATTATTTATTATTTAAATTTTTATTATTACTAAATTTATTATTATTTCACTTTAGTATTGCGATTAAAAATAAGTTGCAAACATGAAACTTAAAATCTCTGATATCTGAAGTTTATTAATAACTGTGTAAAATTCTATTTATTTTTCCAAATTTTATAAGGCGGGGAAGCCTCAAAACATTATCTTAAGAAAGTAGTTCAGTTCCTGCTATTTGTTATTTTATTTATTTACCTATTTAGCAAATTGAACAAGATCCAAGCCTATTTCGGCTTCAATCTTTTCTGGATTGTCGGTATAACAACCATATTTCACAAAAAATTTTAAGCAGCTCTGAGGCTCTCACTTGACGTCGCTAAGAACAAAAAACTGTTGTTTGTATTATAATGGTAACTCACAACTGAATGGAATAAGCAAGAAACAGCATAATAATTTTTTAGTGTGAAATGTCACCTTGACAAAGAGCATAAACTTTAAATTGTGTGATCGATACTTTACGAGATATCGATCTACCAATTTAGAATCCGTTCTAATCCGCTATAGTGATAACTATATTCGGATGCACTGACTTCTAGCTAATTACACAGTTCAGCAAAATTTGTCTACAATTTTTTGATTATCAGATATTCTTTAAAAGGCTCTCAACACTACCTCAAAGTATAACTCTTTCACTTTTCAATTAATTTATATCAGAGAAATACTCTGTTGAATTTGCAGTGAATGGCCGTTCGTAATCAATCTTTGCCTACGATAGCTCGACTAAAAATATAGATTTGCGTGCACAATTTGTTTCTTTTTGTCTTACAATTTTTTTTTTCAAAGCACTGAACTTTGTGGCAACATTTGACAATAAGGTGCTATAAAATATAGTGTGGCATTACCTTAATGTTTAGCAAAGAGGAATACATATAAAAATGATTTTGTATAATAGGGAGGGTCGTTTTATTTTTAACGTATAGCATTTTTAAATTTTACAGATATCCGACTAGAAATTTTGGTAAGGCGGTGATTAGGCTCAAATAAGGCAGACCGCATTCCAAATTTGCGCCTCATAAGGCAGACAAACTAGGCCCAAGTCCCGAAAGTAACGCCACACATCTGCCTCATTAGGCGCAGGTTCGAAAAACCGAACTTCGGTAATACTCCGGATGCCCTTCTACAAATCAGTTAGGAATTCCAGTTTATGCCTAAGTGAGACACTACCACAGATTTTCGTGACTACAACCAAATTTGGTATTGTTCTGGCAATTCTGTTTGCTGCCAATGCGAGGTAATATCGTTCTACAACTTATGAAACAACTTAAACACTGCGCACATACTGAAAATGCATAGTTGGCTATGCTGTTCGATGGCAGGAAAACAATGTGTCTCTAAAATATGTGTAGGCATTTTGTATCCAGTAACAAAAAAAGGCATATTCATGCGACTGTGGGCAAAAAGTAAGGTGAATTTATTTGTCAAACTTCGCGGGATTAAAATTTCGCTCTAGTTATTTTTTCATGACTTGGCAGCACTGTTAGTAACATCTGGGCCAACTTTCATGTGAATGTCATTATCAGTAATATATTTACGCTTGTGTTTACCAAACGACCAAGAGTGCATTTTTCAATTTTTACAATGTCTGATTTGATTGAGCAGAGAAGTGCCATCAAATTTTGTTTGCGGAATGAAATTTCGGCTGCGGAAACGTTTAGAATGTTGCACAAGGCATTTGGTGATTCAACCATGTCGCAGAAAATTGTTTATAAGTGGTACAAAGACTTTAAAGAAGGTCGAGAACGTGTTGATGACTTGGAGCGCTCCGGACGACCATCGACGTCAACAGATGACCAACACGTCAATAAAGTGAAGGAGTTAGTGGTCAAAAATCGTCGGTTGACTGTTAAAGACCTTACTGATATGATCGGAATATCAGAAGGATCTGTGAAAACCATTTTGAAAGACCATTTGGGCCTACGAAAAGTCAAATCACGTTTGGTACCGAAAACTCTCAATTTCTTGGAAAAAAGTCGTCGCGCTGATGTGTGTGAAACAATGCTTTCAGACTATCAGGACAAGTTCAAATGCATCATTACGGGAGATGAGACTTGAACTTATGCGTACGACCCTCAAACAACCGACCAATCAAGCGAATATCGTGCTAAAGGCGAGGCCAGACCGAAAAGAGCACGTCAAAGTCGTTCAAAAATAAAGGTCATGATGACAGTTTTTTTGATTTTCGTGGTGTGGTGCAATATGAATTCCTTCCACCTGACCAAACTGTTAATAAGGAATATTATTTGAGCGTTATGCGTCATTTACGTGAAGGAATTCGTCTAAAAAGACCAGAATTATGGGCCAACAACTCTTGGTTTTTGCATCACGATAATGCACCGTCTCACACTGCACTCGTTCTTCGTGACCATTTCGCCAAAAATCGAAGAAGGTGCTGATGGCTATACCGGATTGGGAAAGGATTGAGGAGAGGTAAACTTTTCTTTCAAAAATACGTAGGCTAAAAACTCGTTTCCAATCTATGGTTTCTTCTAAGCCTTCTCTTAGAATAATCTATAGAAACAGAAAATGCCATACGATTTGTCTAAAAATTTTGATCCGAATAATTTGATTCACCCTAATGAGCAAATTGGCTGTTTGGCCTCATAACAATGCGGCAGCATTATGAAAATCATAAAAAGAAGAAATCGTCTAAGGAAACTTGTACTATATTTACTAAGTAATGGGGTATTGGAGATGATTTATCTGCATCCCATATTATTGAATTATTTTTGCACAGAAGTATACATTTGTGAATGGAATATCTATCCGTTCAACGATCAATATCCACCTATTTTTCCACGTAATAGCCATAAATGACTAGAAATGTTATTTATCTGTAAGAAAACGATTTAGGTAAAAAACTATATTCCTAATTTAAGAAAAAACAGACAAGAAATTATTAAACGGTTTCGCCAAGGCAATGTATGTGTTAATCAAAAAGTTGTTGCCCTGAAAATGAGTGATTACGAATTTTTTATACTGCAGTTATAGAAATCTGTACGTACGAAGTATAATTTTCCAAAGAGGATATAGGTATGTATATGTATTTCTATTTATAGATTTAAACGATGTTGAATATTGCATGTCATTAATATCGACAAGTTATAGTACTTTCACGTTGCAGCGTAACGAATTTAATGTTTAACACTACATGAAGTTTAGCACGATTGTTGTTTTCTTAATTTCTTCCTTATACAACAATAAATGCTTATAACTTTGAACAAAGCTATTATAATAACTATTGTTCAAAAATATTCTCGACTAATTCTTAACAAATACTAAAGTTGATAATAATAAATAATTGGAAAGGTCTTAGTTGTAGTGCACTAGACTTTAAAAATTTATGCTGTTTTTATATACGCATATACATGGATTTGTAATAACACTGGTTTACAGCCAAAATGCACCAGAGACGCCGTTATGAAATTCCTATGTAAAATCACCGTCTGATTCCGAAAATCAAGGTTATTTTTTATTCTATGGTAACGTTTTTGAGATATTTACGAATTACCGTTATTTCAAAAAAACAAAAAATTGGGCCCACTTAATCATATATATCTCGAAAACGAATTGAGCGATTCCAAAACCGTTTAAAGCTTTTAAAAGGTAATAAAATTTCCTATAAACTATGTGTAAAACACTTTTTGCTAGGCCCTGCAGATTCAAAGATAACGAACTATCATAACGGATTTTTTAAATTTTTTTAGTAAAAATATAAAAAAAATTGTATTTTGAGAGAAAGGATCTCGAAAACTTTTTACTTTTTCGTGTATTTTTTGTTTTCACTCTAAGCTCTGTTTTATTACAAAAAAAATAAACTTTGATTAAACAAAATCGATGAACTAATACAAAAGTTACAAGCATTCAAGTAAATATATCCATATAGTAAAACTTAAGTATCCTACAAATAATAGCATATGTACTGTATGTATTCTGTCTTAACTCTATGATCTTATTTTATAATTGAAAAAGTTATGTGTCTTGTTTTGACGCTTATTTATATAAGGATCGGTTTCTCTTATGAGAAACCAACAGTAGTCACCCATCATAGCGACATCCCAGAATCCTTGATACCGACTTTCAATCATTTTCATTTGCTGGTGAAACCTTTCGCCATGCTCGTCACTTTCGTCGCCAAGATTTTGCGGGAAAAAATTTAAATGGGAGTGCATAAAATGAATTTTTAAAGACATATTTACTCCTGAAAGAAAATTAAAAAAGGAATTAGATAAATACGTAAGTGACACATTAGCATATAATTTTCTTAGGCTGGGTTAATCTTCCAATTCAGAACAAATTTTGGTCGTTCTTGTTTGTTCGGAGCAGGGCAATAAATTTAGATTAAGAGCTATATATTCTCATGTAAATTTAAAAATTTGCTTTAAAATTTTTTGTTTAGTTTTAAAGTTAACTGAGAAAACGGTCTTATATACATATATATATATATTGTATATATAACGGTCTTATATGTGTTTTTTATTTACCCATTTCCGCATTGTTTTTGATTAAATCGTTCTCTATCAGCTCGAAGGACTTTTGTGTTTGCCTAAAAAAGAAGTAACGACCTTTTCAAAAGAGTCCCACGCCGCTGCCTCCACTGGTGACAATAGTTCTTTGAAATGGGTATTGACCATTATTTTCCTTATTTGCGGCCCCACAAAAATCCCTTCCTTTATTTTTGCTTCTGAAATCTGTGGAAAGATTGTTTTCAAATAATGAAAAGCTTCGCCTTCTTTGTCCAAAGCCTTGACAAAGTTTTTGATAAGGCCGAGCTTGATGTGGAGCGGAGTATGAGTATTTTATGTTATGCACCCCAACTTGAAACGCGATTCGTTCTGGCCAATCCTTTATGATGTAGTGGTCTTGACGTGCTCGGCTATCTCATTTGCATAGAAAGCAACAGTATTTTGTGTATCCAGGTTATAGACCACATAGCTTTCCAACGACTTTTAGATCGGTACATATTTTCCAATCATGTTCTTCGTATTTAATTAATTTAAGCAATTTTTGCATTGTCTCATATGTTTCCTTCGTATTAACTGCATGCGCGATCGGGATAGATGGCTTTTGGTTGCCAATATGCAATAATACGGCCTTTAAACTTAATTTATTGCCGTCTATGAACAATCGCCACTCTTTTGAATCATATGGTTCACCAAACTGTTTAAATAGACCAGCAATGTTTTTGCAATAACAAACACTGTCCTTCTTCGTATAGTACTGGGAGAATTGTTCGTGATGAGTCCTATCATATGTTACCTTAACATCGGATGAAACAAATTTAAATTGTTGCATACGAGAGGCGTGTAGTTCGGCCTTTTCTTTTGACAATTCCAAATCCCTTATCCAATCATTGAGTTGTGCTTGTGACAAAGGGTTTCTTTCGTTTTCCGTTTGCAATTCAGTACAACATGATGCCGCGTAATCAGATACTGCTGTTGACAATGAAACTGGAGCCGAAACTAAAGTTAAATTTGATTCTGGCAATGTAGCTTCCGTTGAATTTAGTTCTGGTAATGACACTGTAGATACGCTCGCATAGGTTACTTTTCTTGACTTTCCAACCCCAAATACTTTTGTAGTACAAATATAGCAGTCCGTTGAATGGCAAGTTGGTTCCCTCCACTTCATTGGTGTAATAAATTTCATATGTCGCCTAAATAGATAGTTTAAGAATCATATGTACATATGACAGAATCATATGTACATATGCTACTATTTGTAGGGTACTTAAGTTTTACTATATGGATATATTTACTTGAATGCTTGTAACTTTTGTATTAGTTCATCGAATTTGTTTAATCAAAGTTTATTTTGTTTGTAATAAAACAGAGCTTAGAGTGAAAACAAAAAATACACGAAAAAGTAAAAAGTTTTCGAGATCCTTTCTCTCAAAGTACACATTTTTTTATATTTTTACTAAAAAAATTTAAAAAATCCGTTATGATAGTTCGTTATCTTTGAATCTGCAGGGCCTAGCAAAAAGTGTTTTACACACAGTTTATAGGAAATTTTATTACCTTTTAAAAGCTTTAAACGGTTTTGGAATCGCTCAATTCGTTTTCGAGATATATATGATTAAGTGGGCCCAATTTTTTGTTTTTTTGAAATAACGGTAATTCGTAAATATCTCAAAAACGTTACCATAGAATAAAAAATAACCTTGATTTTCGGAATCAGACGGTGATTTTACATAGGAATTTCATAACGGCGTCTCTGGTGCAGAAAAAAAGTTGAAATTTGTGATCCAGTGTAATTGGAGTGGGACCTAATATTCTTTTGGGAGTTTCGGGATGCTTAATAGCATATCAGCATATCAGTTAAAATCACGAAGAGAGAATGTAGGATTATGCAGACTGAAGTGAAATTTTGAGAGTAATTTTGGCATTATGTAATTTCAGAGGAGCTTCTCTTTACCTCCGAGATTTTAACAGAAAAGCATCGCTTCTCGGCCGCAATGCTAATCGTTAAACCGTTAACTAACAAATCTTTATATTGATAAAAATTGCTAAGAAAAAACTCGTTATAAATACTATTTTCTTTGTTCATAGTTTTTCATTTCCGAACTACCTGAATTTGTAACAGCAGCTCCGAAGGTGATTATTTCGTCGAATATCTCTGAAATTTTTATTAACCTCATCTAGTGTTTTTCTCCTAAGCATGGTCCCATATGAATAAGCTGCAATAGCGTAGAATCCTGGTAACAGTATATATTGTATGTTCGCTAATACCTAAACCATTCTGGGTTTTAAATATTCCATAAGCGGTAAAAGAGGTTACTGTCCCTGATAAAGCCACAACATAGATATTTTTCTTGGGCTCATAATTGTGTCAATATGATTTTAGTGAGGAATGTTATGGTGTGGCGCTACCCTTCCCTATATTACTCTGATAAGCTGTTTAGAAGGAGGAATATTGAAAATTGGCCAACGAGTTAGTGCTTGGTGGTGCTTGGGTTCAAGCATGGAGCACCAAATGGTGGAAACAGTTTTGCTAATACTAATAGTGGTCGCCCCTCGGCAGGCCATGGCAAACCTCCAAGTGTATTTCTGCATCAAAAAACCTCCTCATCAAAAAACCTTCGTCGTGCGGTGCCGGCTTAGAACTGTTGGCCCCTCCATTTGTAGAACAACATTAAGACGCACGACACAAATCAGAGAAGTAACTCGGCCAAACACCAAAAAGGGTGTAAGCAGGAATTATATAAGGTTGTCAAAAAAGTCTTGCGGTATTTCCGCAAGCTTGTCTTTGCAAGCGCGTAGTTCTAGTTGTATTCGTCGCATGGGTTCACGCTAGAGCTTTTTGGAAAGCTCTTTTCACGTGCTAATACGTGTTTGATTAATTGTTGTTTGCTTTTAGTCGTTCGTGAGTTATAGCGTCACAAACATGGAGCAACATAAAGAGAAAATACGGCATATTTTACAGTACTACTACGATAAAGGCAAAAATGCATCTCATGCTGCCAATAAAATTTGTGCAGTTTATGGACCCGATACAGTTTCCATTTCCACCGCACAACAATGGTTTGAACGTTTTCGTTCTGGTGCAGAGGTGATCGAAGATGCGCCACGTTCCGGAAGGCCTGTCGTCAAAAATTGCGATAAAATCGCTGAGTTGATCGAAAGATACCGGCATAGTAGCTGCCGTAGCATCGGTCAAGAGCTGAGCATGAGTCATCAAACCGTTATAAACCATTTGAAGAAGCTTGGATTCAAAAAGAAGCTCGATGTATGGGTGACACACGACTTGACGCAAAAAAACATTTTTGCCCGTATGGATGCATGCGAATCGGTTCTGAATCGCAACAAAATCGACCCGTTTTTGAAGCGGATGGTGACTGGCGATGAAAAGTGGGTCACTTACGACAACGTGAAGCGCAAACGGTCGTGGTCGAAAAGCGGTGAAGCTGCCCAGATGGTGGCCAAGCCTGGATTGACGGCCAGGAAGGTTCTTCTGTGTGTTTGGTGGGATTGGCAGGGAATCATCCACTATGAGCTGGTCCCCTATGGCCAAACGCTCAATTCGGACCTGTACTGCCAACAACTGGACCGCTTGAATGCAGCACTCATGCAGAAGAGGCCATCTTTGATCAACAGAGGTCGAATTGTCTTCCATCAGGACAACGCCAGGTCACACACATCTTTGGTGGCGCGCCAGAAGCTCCGGGAGCTCGGATGGGAGGTTCTTTTGCATCCACCGTATAGTCCGGATCTCGCACCAAGTGATTACCACATATTTCTGTCCATGGCGAACGAGCTTGGTAGTCGGAAGTTGTCCACAAGAGAGTCCTGTGAAAATTGGCTCTCCGAGTTTTTTGACATAGGGAAGCGAGCTTCTATAAGAGGGGCATTATGAAGTTGGCATTTCGTTGGGAACTCGTCATCGTACAAAACGGCGCTTATTTGACTTAAATCGCATTATTATAACCAATTTTATGAACAATTGAAAATTCAATAAAAATACCGCAAGACTTTTTTGACAACCTTATATATATAAATAATGGCACAGCCAGGGTTTCATCCTAGTGTTCTCATCACCGAGTAATGAAATGAGGGGTGGTATAGATTAACAAAAATTCATTAAACAAAATTGTTTGACTGGAAAGTTGAACAAACTGTTTAACATAGTGCCAACGACACAGTATCAAACTTAAGCTCTTATATTGTAATATATGGAATTTTATACCTCAAATTATCTTATTGAAATAAATTAACAACGCAGTGTCGGTATTTTCAATTCACATTACGCACCGGCTTGCACACTCAGTTGAGCGGTATACGAATACACATACGTATACATGTTTGAAACAACGAATAGTTTTTACGTACACACATGTTTGAATATAAATATTTACACCTTTTTTTGCATACTTTACTTTCCGATCTCGCGAGTGACCGTCGCGGCCATTCTTTATTATTAAAGAATTAATAAGAACCATAAAAAACACGTAATTGAACTATGAGCCTATTGTAGTAAATTTACTAATTGAGAGAATTGCGGATATTAAACCGAGCAGTTGCGGTTTCTTACTTTATTTGTAATACAAGAATGAATGTTCCATTGTATTCCATGCACGACCTTTTGACGCAAGGCAAAAGAGCAGGGGCTTGGAATCGGTTTTGCTGCTCGGTCAGCCTTGATGAGCCTTCACCATGCACGGTGGTTACACAAGGTGTGGCCAATAGTAAACCATTAATCGAGTCTCAGCGATTTGGAAGGAATCAGCTAATTTGTTGACGCGACAAGGGATGTGACAGCGGTTTGCTGGCAACATAGGTCGGCAAAAACTGAGGCTATGTTGGTGATATACGAAAAAATCAACCCACCTATTGCTCATGTTACTTCGTTGCTGTCTGAGCAATGAATGATTGTATTCAACTAACCTCACTTTACACAATTTGGTTTCATTTCATTCGCCTCTCTTCTCTATCAAATCCTCTATGACGTAATAGCATTTCAAAATTTCGTTTCGGATGGCCAAGCCTTGTAATCTATCATCCTTGACCACCATCAGCAAGATCACCATCATCTCCGCTACGGAAATTATCCATTACTTCTGAAATCTTTCAGTTTCTCTGGAAAGTGTCTTATTATAGCGCTGGTGGAACTCAAAATCTTTCTTCGACGGGGTGGATCACAAGCTTTGAGGCCCTTTAAATAATTTTCTTGTCGTCGATGTGTAATACGGATTTTCTGAAATCCCTTCCATAAATTTTTCACCCAAACCGATCTGCCTTCAATGGCATCATTTACACCCATTTCATATACCATGAATTGTCTCGCATTAAAAAATGTCATGCATTTGTTATATGGAAAAAATGCGCAACACCGTCAGTGAAAAAAATTATAAAAAATTAACTCAATCCTTTACCTAGTTCAAACTTGCACTTCATTAAACTAAAATTTAATACTCGATAAAACTGCATACCAAAAATTGTTCCAGGAACTCTAACTAAAATCCGTGGAATTGGGATGAAATAATTGTGGAATTTGTGAATTTTTTTTTAAGTTAGAAATTTTGTTTTAGGTATATGGGTTTTGTTAGACCATAAGCTACATTTTTATGAAAAAAAAAAACAGTTGGATATTGAAAACTAAAAGTGATCATAAGACATAATGCCGCGGTTACACGGGAATCAAAATCAGAGAACAGAAGCAAACTATAATATTTTTTCTTTTAAATAGATACATAGAATTTACATTTGTTGAATATTTCGAAATTACTACTTACTACTACTTAGATTACTTTTATTTGGCGCACAATGAAAAAGAGCAAATACAGATTAAAAAGGCAAAATACCAGTAAATCAGCATGCGCTGAAATAATTCAAAGTACAAGTTCAATATTACGTTTAAACATGGACGAATTCAATAAATCTCTGGTCATGCGAGTACACAGCCTTGTAACCGAGTTTCAATGGCAAATACTCGTACTCATTCGCTACAGCCTGCCCGGCCGCCTGTCCCTGATGAGGTTCCCAAATGTTGCAAAGGCAAGGCGTGCGCGTGTAGTCACTCGATGACTAGCGAAAAATCACATCCATCACTCCAAGGAGATACAGGCGGCGCACAGATGCTGCGAAAAATGTACAGTGCAGACGGTTATGAATTGTAAAATCGAAATACAACAAGAAAATATTGAAAAAACTACAAAACAGCAGCAGCAAGAAGAACAACATTTGAGCACAACAAGCAACACCGTCATCGTCAGCTTCCCCACCTCAGCAACAACAAAAACAACAACAACAAAAACCCACACAATAACGCAATGTCGACAATGTCGAGATGACGAAGTTAAATTTGAAAAGTTCGCTTTTATGACAGATGAAGTACGAATACTCGTTTTCGCTGAAAACAGCAGTCCCAGACAATCGAATTGACAAAGAGACAAATACATCAATCGGATTGGAGACGCATTTACTAACGAACGAGCGGCGAATTAACACCGATTCAGTTCTTCCCCTTCAGTACATCATCAAACAGCAAATCAGCGAATGCTCCAAGAAAAAACAAAAAAAAAATGCTCACTGCGACATTGGCCATACCACCAAAGCATAATTAGCGCTCCGTCGGATAAAACACGGCACTCAGTGCCTTATTGTTATTAAAAAGAAAAAGAAACAAATGGAGGGAAATACAAAAAACAAAAACAAACGTGGTGGCATGTGCCTTTAGAATACATTGTTTTCGTACCCCCTGCCTTGGAGCTGGAATTCACGCTAATTAAACTCTCAATTGTTAAGGGATTTTCAATGCGAAGTTTTCGAAATATAGTACAAGACCCAGAGCTGTGGGGCATCAGCTGATGGGTATTTATCAATTAAAATGCTGTGCTGTATGTTGGTCAATACAGAGTTGGTTTGTAGGAACCAGTGAACGAAAAGCAAGAAAGAAGCGAGTTAGTTAAAGAGTTTTTATACCCAATTCATATTTGAGTTAGTTACTAAGTGGCGTACTCGTATTAGTACTGTATACCTGCCCTAACCACTACTAAATCGTACCCCTACGATTTCTTATCACACACAACCTGTTGCAAAATTATAAGTACATCATTATTTATTCATAAAAATATGGTTCTTACTACAATAAAAACCTTATAACGCAAAATTTCAAACTTTGCACACAACTTTTCAGAGTTTCAAGATTTATACCGTGAAAGCTGGCAGAGAACCATAAAGTCGATCGTCCTTTCATTGGTGGTGATTTATTCTCCAATAAAAAGGCAAATTATTTCATTATTCATTGTGTTCACTATTTTGCAAAACTGTGTATCAAAGCAGAAGGCAAACATTTTCATTAATATATTTCTATTTGTGAAAAGTTCGTTTTTTTTAATAGAAAGTGTATATGAACATAATAAACTGAATTTTTTGTCTACTGTAATAATACCTTACAGGAGCATCCAAACATCATCATGAAAGCTTTTTCAATACTCTATAACGTCCTGAGTTTCTTGCAAGTGCATTGACAAGTTAACTCGCCATCGATCAGCACCGCTTGGGTATGGAAAGATAAGTTATAAGATATGTGATATATGTATTTCCGTTATGAAATGCATGCACATGAATACATATGTATAAAATACTAGTAGTAGGTTGTGGTCCACTTTAAGTTTTCAGCCCAAACTTATTTTGCGTGAGTTATTTTAATTTTTTTTGCTAATATCAAAAAGTGGTTTAAGAGACTTATTACTGAATTCATCGTAGAAAAATTATGAATACGAATGTTCGCTACCAATATGAAATAATAAATATCACTGAATTCCGGTGAATATAAAGTGTTGACAGATTCAGTTTCCACATTTCGTTATTTTGAAATCAAATAGAATAAAGAAAATAAAGTGCTTCGGCTTGTAAATAAAATGTATGAAAAAATTGAGTCATTAGCCTTTGTTATTGCGCTTGAGGAGAGGATATTTCTACGAACACTTCTTCGATGTTGCAATACGTTCGAAATGGAGCAGACAATGTAGGTTCATAAAAGTTCTCGTTAGGGTACAAATTGATTAATTTTTAAATTAATTTTAAAATAAGTTCATAAATTCCGATTAATTCTTCGCTGGGGGAAGCTACCATCATTACGAAGTAAGCGCTTTGAGAAGTAAACGAAATCTATTAATCTATTAAGCATAATATTATTTTATCATTTTCTTCAAAATGTTTCAGTCTAGATTAACATTTTAGTCAGGGAAAATTTTAATGCACCAATTTGCATTTCCCGCCGTTTTGAAGGATATATTACATATTTTTCAGGCTCGACGCTGCGAGTAAAAGTCGATATGACGGTGTATGCCAGAGGTCAATTTTGATAAAATAACAAGTGAAATAACAAAATGCCGTCGCTTTTGTCTTGGGGCAGATCGCTAATCCTTGAGACATTTGTAACTTCGCCTGGAGAAGTTACAGTAGCTGTACCTACCATGGGCGTATTGTAACCATTTCAAACCTGTTTACACAAATACATATGCATGTAGCGTTAGACTGAATTTTCTTAAATAAATAACTTATAAAAAATACTTTATTACACTTTATTGGGTAATGCTTTCGTAACATTTTCCTACCACTTGTCGCAGAAAATCTTTACGAAACTCTACGATTTTGCATTCCGAATGAATTCATTGAATCTTGAATCTACTTTCGTAGCTATTTGAATGCAGTGATGCCATTTTCGATGAGTTAACGAAAACGAACCCACGCTGGATTTAGTGATAGGGCTGATTATATTTTTGTAGATAGGAGTGTATGGACTAGAGTTTTTTCAAAATATTTTCTAATTAAAGTTTTTTCAGCTGAATACTACGTAAAGACGACAACAGTGCGTAACAGTGCAGACCCCATGAAAAGCGAGTAGTATAGGTACATTTTATATTTACTTATATTCCTTGCGTGCATATACATATAATATTTAAAATATAAAATGCTTCTTGTTAAAATTTTAATAGATTTAAGTAATTTAGAATTATTATTTACATACTTGATGTAATACTATAACGCCTCTGTATATTGTATAAGATGCGTTAATAAAAAAAATTTAATCAAAACTCATACTGGAAGTCTGCACTTATTGATAAAACTTGTTGGTTATGAGATGAAGAATATATGAAATGCACAGAAATTATTGGTTGAATAAAGTTATAATAGTCTTGTTGTATATGCATGTATTGGGTATAACAACAAAGCAAATAGTAGACTTAATGCGCAATTGTGTAGTTTGTCTACTATTTGGATTGAGCTGGTTGAAAGAAATTTCAAGGACGTTTGTAGCTTTTGTACTTAGTCATTCACTGTTCGAGCGAGTGATTGTTAGAATTCTTTGTTCCACCAATTTCATCGGGTTTTCCTTTCATTAAATTTTCAAATCTTTATTGTAAATTAAGCTTTTAGTTGGAGCCACAACATTAAAATTAGCTACTCGCTGGAGTATTTTTAGAAACAGAGAATAGTAAGCGACTTATTAAAAAGTAAGAAAAATATGTGAAAAATAAATACGTTTTAAATTTTTATTTCCATAAATGTTGTTAGTTACTTGGTATAAAAACCATCCAAAGTCATGTCTCTAACCTGTCTGAAAGCTTTACATTTTTTATACCCGCGCTCACTCGTGCACAAGAGTATTATAATTTAGTTCATATGCATGTAGAAGCACAAAGGAAGTGAGAAAGACTTTATACGTGCCACAATGCTCAGATTAGTATGCTCATGTGTCCCTCCGTGTGAATAATAACTCAAGCAAAATTAATAAATTTCAATAAAACTTGGTACAACTACTACTCTTTTTCCACCGTAGGTTGTATTAAAAATGGGCGGGAACGGTAATTTTTAAACGATGTGTTCCGTGAAACGATGCAATAAGTACATTCTAGAACTAACTTTGCCAACGTAATCTTAGGCTTATGTAGCTGAATATCAAAAATTCTATAAGCAACTTGTGAAACCAAAAACGTTACTAATAACAGACTTTGTAACAATGAAAGAACCATCAGAAGCCATTAATAACGATTGAAATTTCCTTTATTTATTTATTTAAATATGTTCAATCGACTAGAAGTAAAATAATGTGAGAACTAGGCAGACTTAAACACATTACCATTACCAAATATATAGACATTTTTAATTTTAGTGTAAGACTTTTATTCATTTAACAATCTGCTGATTGCCCCTTTTGGGGCGTAATTAATTTTGTAAAATTCTAATGAAAAGAAAATCATTGCGGCGTGAACATTTCAAGGAGGGGTGAACATTCGTTCCAATTAAGAAATCATGGATAAACATGAACCTGTGTAGGTAATCGGCTCTAAATCAGTCGAATTTGCTTTGATAACTGTTTGAGTTTTTACTAACCAATGCCTGAACATTTTCAATAGGGTTGGCATCAGGTGAATGTGAAGGCCCGAAACATAAACTTAAACTGGATGCTGAACAGTTCGTTCAGGCTGTCGCTTTTTGCCGGCCACGCTTATATTAGGTCGACTGTATGTAGTAGCGATGAGTTTATGAAACTAATTTTTACTCCTAATTTCAATTTAAACTTTTATATGTTGTATGTATGTGAAGATTGAATTTTAACTTTACACAAATTTAAATTATTTTCTAATAAAAGTTAATTGTTTATGCTTAATAAATACGGATGGTTATTATGTGGTTATTACTTTTTCCATGGAATTTTGGGAAAATATTTGAAGTTATCTCATTTACACGACTTTTTACAAGTACGAGCACGAAACAAGTGTTAGAGTCATGGTCGTAAAATCAAAAATATATAATTGAACTACATTTTTGAATTAGACGCATTATTTCTTCTGCTTATTTGGGAGTATAAGCGTTTTCGTCCTTTGCGAAATTCCGCCACTTACTCGTAAAATTTTGCTGAGTTGGATGATATGTTTGGCCGAGCATCATATTGGTCACTTTGCTATTCAACAGCAAACAGAAACACTCGTTATATAGTAACCTGCGTGCATTCGGGACGTCAGTTGGTAAATTTCCATACCCGTTCTTTTAACAGCCAGCCTCGATCTTGAAACCATTTCATTGCTGCTAAACTCTGAATGTAAATATATGTATATTTATACATATATATAATTGCAAACAATTTCAAAGCGAGGTTATGAGAGAGCGGAATCGAAGAAATTGCGAGAGGTCAACACGAAGTATGCCCAAAAATATCAATATAACAATAAAGGAACGAAGAGATAGATCAACCCTACTGATGTTCTGGCACGCTGGTGATGATATCATTTATTCTGATTTCTTCATCTGTAGTGGTTTGGTATAATATATATCGCATGAACCATTTAAATTTTAATGCTGAGAAAATGTATGGATATAAATATTACTTATTTCCGCAAACAGGTACACGCTGCTAAACTTGTTCAAGACTGATGTGAACAAAATTTAGTCGATTTTATTCCCAAGGATGAATGACTCCCAGCTCACCCGACTGTAGTCCCTTGAACTTTTCCATTTGAGGTTATACGCTAAGCAGAAGCTTAAAGATTACAAATATAAGCAATAGGCTTGAAAAAAGGCTTAAGCTAGATGTGATAAACAAAAGTTAAACAATAAAATAACTGGCTTTTAAACCAAATCCTTATACTTCAAATTATAATTGTTAGTCCTTTTCAACTTTTTCAAATGCAGCTTTGATTAATGAGAACTATTTTATATAACTGGTGATATACTGGTCACCTGGTAAATCTCTTTTCCAAATTGTAATACTCTATATATCGCGTTTCTTTCCGTTATGATATCATGAGTTTTATAGCTATAACTAAAGAATAAATTTTATGAGCTCTATATTATTTTATTTATATTCATAAGAAATATATTTTTTGTTATTTACACTTATCCAGTACCAGTCAAAATGACTATCGCAAGTTTCTATGTGATGAAAAAAGAAGTGCATTCGGGCAATTGTAGTGGCAATTTATAAGTGTTGCATCATTTTTTCGGGACAGAATATTATACTTTTTCTGGGATGCTGGGAAAACCATGATTCTGAGACAGGACGTTTGCAGGGGCGTTTTGTTTCAACTTATTTTCATAGTTATCACCAGACACTGTAAATGGCAAAACGTATGAAACTTCTGCGTATTTGGAAAATCTAGCCTGCATACTTATGGAATATATAATTGGCGCTTACACCGTTTTTGGGTGTTTGACCGAAGATGTTCTCCTATTTGTGGCGAGCGTCTTGATGTTGTTCTACAAATGGAGGCAGATATAGTTTTAAGTCGACTCCGAACGGCAATATATTTTTATGAGGAGCTTTTTCATGGCAGAAATGCACTCGGAGGTTTGCCATTGCCTGCCGAGAGGCGACCGCTATTAGAAAAAAACTTTTCTATTAATTGGTGTTTCATTCACGGAGATATAAGCCTAGGCATTTCCGAATGGTAGTCACGCACCAAACCATTCGGCTACAGCGGGCGACATATGGAATGTATTTTTATTATCATTATTATTGTTATTATTAGAAACGGCTGGTAAATCGAGTTTTAATTTTTTTTTGGGTGCAAACACTTAATGGGGCCCGAAGAATAAAATTACTTATGTTATTAAATTTCTAATAATAAAATTAAATTTTGCAAATTTTAATGCATAAATTCTGCACTTCCGCATGAATTAATATACGGGAATAATTAATTAGTAAAATAGGATTGTTTTATATTTTAAGGGGGGATTTGAACAATTTATAAAGCGTTTTTCAGTAAGAGCGCTTCAACTTTTTTTTGAATAAAACACAAACGGTTTGACTTTTTTAACTAATTTTTTTTTATTATCGAGTTTGAACATATACATTTAAGTATGAAATTCGATTTCTTTTGCATGACCACCGCGTGCACGTTTTACGAAGTCCAATCGTTGAACCCAATTTTCGACCACTCTTTTGCATAAATCGGCTGAAATTCCAGCAATATTGGCTCTGAGCTCACAAATCGTCGCCGGCTTGTTACTGTAGACCAATTACTTCACATAACCCCAAAGAAAATAGTCTAGAGGCGTCAAATCACACGAGCGCGGCGGCCATTCGACCGGTCCGTTTCTGGAAATAATGCGCTCATCGAACTTACTTAACTTACTTAACTTTGTGGGTACATTGGTTTTTCGGCAATCTCTCTTGGATTATCTTTCGCCCAAATGTGGAAATTCTGCTTATTGACGAATCCACTGAGGTGAAAATGTGCGTCCTTACTGAAGAAGAAGTGCGCGATATGCATTTTGATTTGAACGCCCGTTTTCATAATAAGCCTGAATAACTTTAGCGCGTTGCTCAAGTGTGTAGCGTTCCATGATGAAATGTATACTAATGAAGTTTACAAATAATAAGCGAAAAATAAAAAATATTGCGTCGTTCGCCCTCCCTATCGGGAAAAAGTTGAAGCGCACTTATTGAAAAACGCTGTATATTTGATATATACAGACACAAATATAGATATTATATATATTTAAATTTGCTATCAAGAAAAAACATTAATTAGTGATTTTGGAACGCGATTTGTTACGTTTAAAAGCTCGTGCAGTTACCCAAAATCTATTACTAAATCTTATAGCACTGTAAATATATTTCTCAAGGTTTGGGGAGGTCAAAAATCTTAATCTATACTTTCCTACCTACGAAAAGTTTAGAAAATTCAATTTTTAATTTATTTTTTTTTTTGGTGTGCGCGAATGACCACATCCTTAATCACAGTTGAATTTTATTTGGCCTAGTTATTTTAGCTTCCTATGAAATATTTAAAAATACGTACTGCACTAAAGGAGAACCTTTGTTCTTTCTAAATTGAACCCATCTTCGTCGAGCTTCTGGATGCACCACTGTGGAATAGTACAAAGCAAATTTACAGCAGTTTAAACATAATACAAGTCTTTTTTGGTTTTATTCATATCTAAAGTAGCTTCTTTTCAGAGCTCCCCACATTCTGCGCAACGGATTAGCAATTTCAGTGTTGAAGGGTGTCTAATTCGTCCGCAGTGTTTAATTTAAATGTACAAGTATTTTTCGCTACTTTAATACGAAGTAGCGTAGCGAGTGAGAGTGGGTTGTAAACCACGAACGAGTAACGTGTGTTCGTATGTTTCATGAGCTCATACAATATTTATTTTTCCTAACAAATTGCAAGTCATGTGACAAGCTGCTGATGCAGCTCCCGCTGTTGTTGAAATGTTGACTTGCTTTTTCTTCAAAGCATTTGCAGTTTGACACACATAGCTATTTAAAATATATATCCATATATATTGTAAGCACATATGTATGTATATTGTAAGCACATATGTATGTATATGTCCGTATACATAAAACTATATGTGTACTTATGAATTTATAAAAAAAAAATTGTATAGTATGTGTTTCAATTTTTAGAATGCTCGCGTGGTTACACACATTTCTGCACCTATAATATTTGTATGTACAACATGTACGAGTGTATGTATGTATTCTCAAATGAAACCAAATTAATGAGATGGCATATTTTATTGCATATTTTCTAATATTTTGAATTCTAATGCAATTTAATTAGAATTCGCCTTTTCACTTTAGAGTAAATTACAAAGACTATAAGTTTTACATTTAAATTTAAGTAGAAGATACCAGTTACACACATTGGTAAAAAGTTAAATAGATGTTCGAAAGTAATTAAATATGCTTATATGTATGTAAAAGCCTCGATTCTCCACTATCTGTCAATCGATTTGTTTCGTTAACAATATGACCTCTGCCAAAAAACCCGCTTGACTCTGATCGATTGTAAAAATTAAAATAATTGACACTAAAATGACATAAAATATTCAAATACTAATGAAAATCAGAAAAAAATAAAAAAATAGTTATTTACTATCATTTTTATATATGCATGAGTATTAAGGTGGTCCAGTGACAAGACGAGAAAAGCTTATCGCGCACAGCAATTCCAACACAAAGAAGTCAAGACAACAAAACTGTAAAAGGAAATAATCGTTAAATTATAAATTAAAGTGTTGTCACGATAATTAATCATATTTCATGAAATACTTGTACCACGATTCACATAAGAAGAAGCCGAGATGCGGATGGGTGTGAATGAAAATAATAATGGAAGGTTGTCGTTTATTACAATAAAGGCACGGAAGTTGTCTTGTTACCGGTAGTTGTTAGCCGGTGGTCGGTGTCAAATCTGGATGATCAGTTGCTGATGTCCGTATCGGTTCTAAGCTATTTACACGCTTTCGTTGTCGGCTGAATTGAAACCACACTCTCTAGCAACTGGCGAGTCAATTGATCGCATTCGGATTAAAAAGATAAACGAAATTAAGCCGCACCGGTCTAATAAGCCAGCTATATGGCCTGAACAACAGCGCAACGATACCACTAAAATAAAAAAGTAAAAAAAAGTCAATATGAGCAAAGTGACAACGAAACCGGTGTACTGCACTTTTGTGCCTTTCCTTACTTCACCAACATTCTTTGCCAGTAGTGAATTTCGAAAGCGTCAAGTCATAATTGTGCGATCAATCATGAATAAATTGCGGAGGAAAAAACATACTGACAACAACAACACACAACGGTTGATCGTTGAAGACGACCGAGTTTCAAACCTGGAAAATTGTTAAAGAGAAGCCGAAAATTGCCCATATCAGCGGCTTTATTGTTTTCAGCTCTCCCGAAGACTTTGCCACACGCTATTGTAATTGGTTTTTGATGTTTTGCTTACAATACTTTGTTTAATAATCAATATTAATTCTACTTACACCCCTGGTCAACTAATTAGAAACGCTGTATTGAAACACTATATTTTGACTGTCTTTCAATTGTTTTGCTTTTTATTTTTCATAATTTTTTTATTAAAATATAGTTCTTTCTATAACAAATATCTTATAAATCTAAGATTCAAACTATTTGATCAGAATTAAAAAAAAAATTGGAATCAGTTTAATAAAGTGCAAATTTGAAGTGGCTCAAAAACCACCACTTAGGTATTTGAAACTCTTTTTTACTGGCATATCACGCATTCTAAATATAAAATGCTCAAAGAGCGAACGCGCTTATTAGTTTTAAGGGGTTACATGGGTTTCGTCGGATCAAAAAAGGCCTACTTTCAATATTTTTTTTCTATATAAAATATTATTTATTTAATTCAAACTGTTTTCTGTCTTATAGATACATATTTAAAGAATATTTTCTGAAATTAAAAAAAAAAAAAAATTATAACTCCTCCATTGTGACGTCATTTCCGGTGACCTCTCGAAAAAAAGGTGCGGCCGCGTTGTCAGCATAACTCCTGACAGGCTCATCAAAAATGAAAAAAACAAAAATAAGTGCTTTAGTTAAGACCATAAACTCGTGCTTGAACGAAGGAAAGAAAAAATAAGTAAAAATTGGAATTTTGGCAGACATTTTTGCAAAAAACTGAAAATTTCTGTCAAATTTGGTTGACATTTTTTTTTTTTAAATAGTTGTAATTGAAAAAAAAAAACAAAATCCTTCGTTCAAGCATGAGTAAATTGTATTTCGAACACCTGTGTAAAATTTCATCAAGACCGGTTGAGTAGTTTTCGAGAAAATTTGACAACCGACTTTGAAAACACGGTTCCGAGAAAAACACGTTTAAAGTTTTGAGTAACAATAAAAGTGGCTTGGAGCGCACACATTCCGAAGGCTGTATTTCCGAAACTATTATTCGGATCGACTTGAAAATTTAGGATAATATTCTTGAGATGTTGTAGAAATTAATAAGCAAAAAAAAAATCGATTTTTTGAAGCCACGAAACCCATTCTGTTAAATGTTTTGAGAATTTCTAAAGTATTGGCAATATATAAGTTAAAACGTAACCGTCATAGTCAAATGTGTTTGTGCGTGACTGCCATTCGGTTGGCTAGGCTTCGAGACCTACAGTAGACATGAGGCATTAAATCATGAAAAAAGTATTCCCAAATGCAGCAGGCAAAGATAAACCTCGCAACCAACCTGAAAAAGCATCTGCATTCGGAGGCGGCATGAAACTAAATGTATCTTCATTCGTAGAACAACATCAAGGCTTATACCGTAAATCACTGGAAGAAATTCAAATACTTAAAATTGCTTCATTGTTTTCCACAATATTCTCCTTCGAAGTCACACTTCTGCATTTGAAACTATTTTCAAAGAACTTTTGCAACTCAACAACTTCTTCAGGCGATGAAAATTGGTCACCTCGCATTTTATTTTTAAGTTCCTCTGCTGGTACAGCTGCGCCCCGACTAGATTTTCTAAAAAAACACACGACAATTCGCTTTGAGGTGCTTTTTTCGGGAACAACTTTTGTTGGATTAAGCTCGTCTTAAAACACTCACACTGCCGATTGCTGTTTTTTTTCTGGCTAATACGCATAGATCCAAGATTTATTACCTGTTTCTTCAACATTTCCTTGCACCAATCGACACGAATGCTTTTTTGGGCAATTGACAAATTATTCAGTATGCAAAGAGAACAAATCTTCTTTATGATGAAGTGTTTATGTTGTATTGAATGTAAGCTAGTACCACTATTGCACAAGAATAACCCTGTCTAGTGATATTTCACATGATAATTTTGAGCTATCAAATGACACGGAACATCATTTCTTTCTGGCAAAGCAACCGGACGGCCCACACGAATCTCTTCCTAAAGGGATCGACGGCCTTTTGGAACTCGTTGCACCAGCGTTTCCAGTTACTAAGTATGGCACTTCACCACCAAAAGTCGAACTAAGTTCATCAATGTACTCTTGTCTCGATAATTCACGTCGAAAATCGTAATAAATTATCCCACGAAAATTTTCATTACTTAATTCCATCTTTTGGACGAGATGAAATTTTGAACTCACTGAAAAAAAGAAGTAAAGCTCGTAAGTGAAAATTTTAAGTGAAAGTACACGCTGAAAAATAGCAAACTTGTCGATAAAAATATAGAAAAGCGTATCATCACACGTAGTGTTGCAAAGGCACAAATATAAAAACAAACCCTGTATGTCTAATGAATAATTTTAGATTTCGCCTTCCTTTACTACGTGCCAAATAATAAAAATCTTGTTTCTGGAAAAAGGAATGTATCTGGGTGAATATTTACAAAAGGTTTCCACTAATTAGGATGTCAGGCCAAGAAACCTTCTCGGTTTTGTCTATTAATGTATACTATAAATATAAATAAAGATATATTTCTCTTCAGTAAATAAATTAAAAATGATTTAGTTGTTGTTTGCCGACAATAACAGTGAAAAAATTCGTTTTTATTTTAAAAAAGTTATAATATAATATAAATTTTTTTTTTTATTTATTTGGCTCTATTTCCAAAAACAAAAAAACAATGTATATGTATTTCTTATAATCAAACGTTTTCGTTTTTCCAGCGAAGACTTTTGTTCTTTACATACATTTGTATGCCTATATTAATATGCTCAAAAATTAAATGAAAGAAGAGAAAGAAAAATTAAATGAATCGCTCAGAAATGAAATGCTTTTCTTGTCTTTTTTCTCTTTCATTGAAATGTGACACATCAATGATATGGCACTTTAATAAATTGGCCACTCTTTGTTACCACATTAAGCACAGCAATCGACACTTTGGGACTGTTAAAAAACCGAGACAATGACAAAGCAATTTGCGGAAAGGAATAAGGTACATAGGCCTACATCAGATTGCCATCCGTCTCTTAATTGGAATTTTTAGATTGCGAAATGCCAGGCAGTTATTGCAAGTAAGCTAGCATTGCAATAACTGCCTTGGAGTAGACAGTATTAAAGGTGAATTAAAATATAATCCATTTGTGGACATGTGCACATTTGTATGAAGTGTATGTACTCGTACTTCAGTTTTAAAGCTGCAGACTTAGAAATTTTACTCTCACTATACCATAAAATTCCGTTGTAATCGATATTTTCTAGTGCTAGAATCGATTACATTTAATAATTTCAAATATATTATTCATATCGGCTGATATACTATATGTACTATACATACCATACATATAATTGAAAACAAACGCAACGATATAATATCTATACTACTATAATGAAACGGTAGGATGGTCGCACAGTGTATCGTCCGCATGTAAGTTGCGGCCAGATGTTGTCAATGTACTCCGACTTCTTTGAAAATTAGTAAACTCTATTCTTAGTAAATTCACTAGTAAATGCTATTCTTCTACTTAGGAATGAAGAAATATGTTTGAACTATGGTGAAAATTGGTTAATTGCCAAGCCCACTCCTCTTGGGGCGGCTATATTAAATATGAGTATGTATTTTCAAATAAATAAAAAGTATCAAATTGTCGGATTAGTTGATGTTTTTGAAAATAGTTTAATTACTGTCATCCGAGTCATAGTACAGTCCATCGTTTTCGTCGCTCTGATGTACCATAAAATTTGACAATAAACTTTGTACGAAGTTCTTTGACTTTGCTTATATTATTTGCCTTTCAGCAGATGCTGTCGATTCTGAAGATACAGTCACTCACACCTTATTTGATACAGATACGATTTTTTTTTTAAGTGTTCTATATTTTATAATATTTTGCGAAAATGGAAAAGCAGAGTATGCAGATGTTTGATTAATTTTGCTTTATTTCATTTCTCAACACAAAATATAAAAAACTGTCCTCTCACCGGCGCAAGTTTCAACAAACAAAATTATATTTTTAGTGTGAGAAAGTTTGTAGAGTGAGTTTGGCATAGAGCAATATTAAGTTTTATGTACGCTTGTGTTTTTAACCATGGACCGCATACTTCGATAGAAAAGCGTGAGTTAGTTTTGGAGCATTTCAAAAAAGGAATGTCGTATCGTAAAGTAGCTGGAATTGTACATTTGCGTTCGTCAACGGATCAGCACATTATTGATCGTTTTATGCATGAGAGTCGTGTGGTAAATAAGTGATGACTGGCTCCAACTAAAACTTTCACAGATGAAGAGTGTCAGTGGTTAGTGCGCCAAGTAAAGAAAAATCCGGCGAGGAGCGCTGCGAACTTCACTGAAATGATACCCAAAAAGATAAGATAAGATAAGACTCCACCCAGAAACTGTTTGAAGAATACTAAAGGAAGCAAATTTAAATGGCAGAATAGCCCATAATGAATCTTTCGCAAGTGCAAGGAATAGAAGTAAAAGATTGCAGTTTACACGTACCCATCTAAATAAGACCCCAACATTTTGGAGGCCCGTACTATTGCAGACGAGGTAAAAATAAATTTATTTGGACCAGATGGCAGAACTGGCATACGGCTCGAAGCCAATACGGCGCTCAAACCCCAAAATTTGCAAGCTACCATAAAACACGGCGGTGACATCGTTAAGGTTTGGGCATGCATGTCATTAAATGGAGTTGGAATTTTGACCTTTATCAAAGAACCAATGAGCGCACACCTTTATTTAAAACTTCTGCAAGAAAATTTTGTTCGAAGCGCTAGAAAATTACAAATTGAAGCTATTCGCTTTTATCAAGATAAGAACGCTAGGCATAAGCCACAAATGATAAAACATGGTTAATATATAAATGTCCCCACATTGTTGAAACTACTGCACAATCAACAGATTTGAACGTCATCGAAAATTTGTGGTCAGTTTTGAAGACAAATATAAAAAATATGATATCCACAACAAATCTGATCATAAAAAGGCGGAACCAAATTAGTCGAAAAGACACAAAAAATTAGGTTGACTCCAAGCCACGTAGACTTCAAACTGTAATTGATAACAAAGGATAGTTTCTGTATCATTTATGCTGTTGCGTGAATTCTCTGTATGTCTTTGTTTGTTTCGCATTACAATGAAATGTAACACTTTCTTGTACTTCATGTTGAGAAATGCAATCAAACAAAATAATTAAAATATCTGCATAAAATAGAAAGGTATTTCCAGACAATTTTTTTAGATCTCTTCAAAAATTTAATTCAATATTTTTTTCTTGTTTGAAATTTAAAACAGCAGCAAAACCAGATAACATAAGTTCTATATTTTCTCAACTTAATTTTAACATAAGGTTTAACGCATTTTTAGCCGCTTCTTTACACTGTGCAGACACGACGTACATTAAAATTACTATCAGAAGATTTCGGATGATGAGGAAATATAGCAGTATAATATATAATGAAATCATTTTGTACTGTTTCTGACTGTTTTATTGAGGATTTCACTGATATATGTAGAGAACAGTGATATCCTGATCTCATTGATGTGAAATTTTGATGTCACGTCAGTTTTGTTGCCGTATATGTTAAAATCTTTACCATAGTGAGCAAAAGCGATTGAGATAAGTTATCGAAGATCATGCCAGAAGCGACCTCTGTGTGTATGTATTACGTGGCTGCACTTGACAGTAAACATACGGATACAAATGGAAAGCAACACTCAATACATACAAAATTGGCAATCACATATATATATTCGAACATAACTTTTCTTTCAAGACAAACCCTTAATTTTTTGACGTGATAACCAAAAAATGCGGCGTCATTTTGCACATGCGGCCTTATCTTGCTCATGCGGCGTTACCTTGCTTGAACTGCAAGCGAGAGCGCGGCACGAACGACAAAGAGGCACAATCGGCCCCCGCGTTCGGCAACGTTCGACATCTGGCTCTCCCCTACTTGAGTGAGCATATATATGTACTCGTATGTATATGCGTATATGTAATATATATAAATTCACATATTTGTATTTGCATATGCCTTCTTCCTGTATGCATAGTAATGAACCATTTCTCTATGAGGATTATTAATCTGATTTACTTGAAGAATTTAAAATAAAACCTATTGTATCATCATCATCCTTACCGAATTTATAATTAGTGACGACTAGTTGTTAATAATACCTGTTGTTTTAATGTTTTTATTATTAATTTATTATTATAAAGAGTTTCAAGGGCAGGTGTTGATTTTGAATAAAATACAATTCTTTTAGGAAATAATTGTTATTTCTCTTTATTATGATAATATTGGTATGGCTCAATTACGTATGGAATAAAATATTGGCACACCTCCAAAGACCACCAAATGCAAATAGTTCCTTATCTAAAGGGTGGTTAAGTTTCAAGAGCTGGTGTTGATTTTGAATAAAATCCAATTTGCTTAGGAGATTATTGTCGTTTCTCTTTATTATGATAATATTGGTATGGCTCAATTACGTGTAAGATAAAATATAGGTCAAATGGCCGCCGCGGTCTCGCCGGCACACCTCCATCTGATGGTCCAAATTTTCGATGACGCTGAGGCATAATTGAGGTTCTACGCCGTTAATGTGTCGAATTATCTCATTCTTTAGCTCTTGAATTGTTGCTGGCTTATTGATGTACACCTTTTCTTTCAAATAACCCCAAAGAAAGAAGTCCAACGGTGTCGCTGACGTTTAGGTGTAGTTCACATTCAACATCGGCCCTTGAAATTTAACCACCCTTTATATGAAGGAAAAAATGGTAATATTTTCCACATGATAGGAAAAGTAGGAAATGAAAGGGAGTGTTTCGAGTGTAATGTGTCTTGAAAAAGTCAACTCGATGATGGTGCCTCTTAGTGTTGTTGACTTATTAACGACTGATGCACAATCGAAATTGAAAATATCTTTCATGAATTTGATAAATGTTTCGTATTTTTTCACGTTTGTGTACATGTAACTTGATCAATTCCATTACGATTCCATTTACCTCCTTCTCTATATCTATACAAAATATCTATCAAACAAATAAAATTAAATTTTCTTTTGAAAAATGCAACCATTCCATCAGTATTTTCTTATGACGTTGTCAAGTTAAACTAACGTCAGTAAACCGACTTTACAGACAACCACTTTTTTAAGGCTTGATTTTTTCACCTCGAAACGCTGAAGCGACATAATGTCTTTGCTAAATCTCCAGTCATGCTTTTAAATAATCCTAGCGCACTTGGACTTCAATCAACCAAAATTAGTATGAAAGCAGCGCACATTATTTCGATTATATGAAGTTAGGTGGCAAAAGTCAAAATCAATTGAAAATCATTTTGCTATTCCTCTGATAACTAATACCCAATAATATTCAGTTAAGAAAAGGTTTCGAACCGTTCTGGTACTTGATTATCTTTATTGGGTGTGGTTGGATGAAACTAATTATGATCTAAAATAATTTTTTCATCCTTCTTCGTTTTGCCAACACTCCACAGATGTAATATACACTAATCTATATAATTCCTGGTAGTTTCTGGCACTTTAACCTATTTAAGACATTTTGCTATTTATCTCACACCAAAAAATGCTACTAACTCAATACTCGTCACGTTTACATCTTATTTATACATTTATGGAGTGAAGGAAGGTTCAGCGAAATTGCTTATCGAATTGTGAAACCAAAGAATTACGATTCCATTTACAGTTTTCTTTGGTCCGCAAATTTCAAATCAACACGTACCTATCAAAAATGACTATTGGTTTAGAACAAATCATATTTCACTTTAAATTGATATATTTTTTATTCAGTGAAGCCCCATCTACCAGAATATGGTATCTTAATAATAAATATACTTATACAAATAAATGTATACATTCAATATATATCTGGAGAAATTATGTAGTATTGGCTAAGAAAATTCTTCTTCTTTTGTGTTAGGGCAGCAGGTGATACAAATGCATTTAAAATTTACTCAATTTTCTTGAGTCTTTAGGTTGAAAAAGGGTTGATTTTTCTCGTTTCCTCCGCCGCACTACACAGCGGCATGTAGTTGCCCTTGAGGAAAATTTTCTTTTAAGCTGTATACTTAGTTATCAGTTATTGTCCGCTTTTTCTTCGCGCCCTTCACATTTTTGATGTTGATTAATTGTACTGCTGCATAAAAACTCGCTTTGCACTGGCCGTTTGGCCTTTCCACGAGTGATGGCGACTGCGACAGAGGCATCAATTGCCACACCTTTCGCGTAAAAATGAACAACTGTGTCCGCTTACTGACAAAGTTAAATTAAAAATTTTCACCGTAGCCAAGAAGTCAGTACACATTTTGTTAAATTTGATTGACTGCGAGAACATTTGGCACCGCCATCTACTTGTAAAGTAAGAATAGATAAGACAATGCGTATGGCTTAAGGGAGTTGCGCGGAGTTCGTAGCATTCAGCTGTCGTATTAATTTGATGTCTTCAAACGCTAAAAGCGGTTATTTCTGTAAAACAAAATAATCTCGAAATTTAAACATTTGTTATTTGCAGTCTATTGTATTTATTGCGGTATGGTGAATTTCTAATATTAACAATACTGCAGCGAAACTCTAATTAATTATACCTAAAACTTTTCTAATTTTTAAATTAAACTAACATAAATAACTTTTTAAAATTTAATTGTGATATTTTTAGCTAATGGTTCCTATCAGCCGGGCATGGAGCCGAAACGTCAGCGCACCGCCTACACTCGCCATCAGATACTCGAACTCGAAAAAGAATTCCACTATAATCGTTATCTCACTCGTCGTAGACGCATCGAAATCGCACATACGTTGGTGTTGTCGGAGCGGCAAATAAAAATATGGTTCCAGAATCGACGCATGAAGTGGAAAAAAGATAATAAATTGCCAAATACGAAGAATGTGAGGAAGAAGACGGTAGACGCAAACGGAAATCCAACACCGGTAGCGCCGAAGAAACCAAAAAGGGTTAGCGCAAAAAAACAGGCGCAGCAACAGCAGCGGCAACTACAACAAACTACTCAGCAACAGTCGCAACAGCAACAACAACCGCCGGTAATAAATGAGGTAAGGTGAAACAATTTACTTAACTGTATTAGGGTTGTTCTCATTTTGAACTAAAAAGTGAAATTATAGGTTTCCAAACATGTTTCTCAATGTAAGTTTTGTAGAACCAGCGTTGGGCATTTTTACACTACCACCACTTCAGTAGAATATATCAACTTTTATTTATATCATTATCACAAACGGAATTCGATTTGAAGAATTCGGCGAACAAATTAGCAGCATTATCCTTGCCTATCCTTATCGTAGACCGTAATGGTGAGCATGACTTTTTCGATTGTATGAAGGTCCAAAAAATCCAAAGGATTCGACTTAATATTAGTCTAGAAATTGAGATGTGGTATATTTCGCTTTAGGCAGGGTTTAGCGTATGAGGTTTCTTTTTGTTTTTAAAACCCTTTGCTGTTGATTTGAATTGTTTTATTTATTTGATTTTGTTATTGATATTGATGTATTCCAATATACTTTGGGTAAAAATTTAGTATTTTAAAAAATTTATAATGATAAAATAATTTAAAAATAATAATCTGGGTATTAAAATTCCGTATACAAATCTGCTTGGGCCATAATATAGTTTTTAGGTACTCTGAAGAAGAAAGTGTATATTGGGATTTTACTTACATTTTTTTTTGTTATTATAAACTCAAAAAGAAGTAAAAACCAACTGGCTATTCAACAATAACAATGAATAAACGCTATTCGTGATATAATTTTGACTGTCGTTAGCGGTTAGTAAGTAATAGAGGTGGAACAAACAAACATTCTGCGCACTTGCATATCGGCAACCACTCATTGACAGTTATGATGTCGAGATTGTAAGAGACTGCGTTTATCTAGAAACCAGCAATAACGCCGATAACAATGCCTTGAAATCTAACGAAGAATCTCCCTTGCCAACAAGTACTACTTTGGAGTAAGTAAGCAATTGAGTAGTAAAGTCCTCGCTCGACGAACGAAACTAACACTCTACAAGGTTCTCATCATGCCCGTCCTATCGTATGGCGCTGAAGCTTTTACGATGACAATATCCGATGAAACGTCCCTTGGAGTGTTCGACAAAAAGATTCTGCGTAAGATTTTTGGACCTTTGTACGTTGCTGACGGCGAGTATCATAGGTGATAGAGCAATGATTCGTATATGCTTTACGACGACATAGACATAGCGCAGCGAATAAAGATCCAACGGCTTCGTTGGCTAGGTCATGTCGGCCGAATGGATACAAACACTCCGACTGTGAAAGGAACAGGTGAGGAGGAAGACCTCCTCTGCGTTGGAAAGATCAGGTACAAAAGAACTTGCCTTCACTTGGTGTTTTCAACTGGCGCCAGTTATCATGAGAAAGAAACGACTGGTGCGCTTTGTTCTACTCGGCCAAAATCGCTTTAGCGGTTATCGGGCCAAACAAGAAGAAGAAAAGTAATACAGGTACATTTTGCGACGACTTTTTCAGATTTACCAATTTTACCTTTTTTACCAGCTTTCCGGTAGAATTCTGTTGGACTGTTGTTAAGGAAAGAAGGCGTTGTACGCGATAGAAAGCTTGAATTACAACTTAATTGTATAATTTTTGGCGGCTCAAATTCACTGATATCCCTAATCTCTAAAGTAGGGTCATGAAAATGTCTACTAAGATTTTTAAAGTTATGAAATTAATAAATAAAGATTTTGCGTTTGGCTGAGATTTTCCAAGGATTTTCCAAGGGTCCATCTACAAAAGTACCGTTTAAGGTCGCTTATTGTTTTAGTTGATTATATGTATTATTGCGTGTGTATTGTTGCTTTACAAATACTTCCATCTTACCGAGTGAAGTAAGGAAATCATTCAAGATTTTCAAAGCACAAACACCAATCAAAATTCGTTGAATTTTTTTTTGAAGATTCTTGGATATGTAAAGATTTCGTCAATTAAGATGTCCTCAAGGAACCTTCATGAGATTTTATTCACTCCTAGTGGTTTGTTTTGTATGAGGGTTGAGCACAAAATAACAAGTCATATATAGTAAATTTAGCGGGGATCCAAAATTGGACATGGTGGGAGAGAGTGGGCAGAATACATTTAGCAGTTAACCATTAGGCATTTACCTAATCTCGCCTAATAGCTTGCACATGCGCCCCACGGACCCTTCACCGTTGGCTTTGAGCAGCTCTGTCGGTATACCGTCGGGCCAAAAGCCTTTGTTAGAAACGTTAGATAACATGAAAAAGAACAAAATTCGTTAATTTTATTTTCGCTGGTTTGCTTGGTGCTTTCAGTATCTGATCGGCCCCTTAGTATTAAAATAGCCTATAAATTTTTTGATGTTTTGAGAAAATGAATTTCAAACTTTTTGTCGAAAGTAGCTCTCACTCAAATCTCGTTATGCCTGTAAATATTTATTATTTTTTGACTGACGTTTTGACCCACTTTGTGGAACTAGAATTTGACAAAATTTTGACCACATATAAAATCGACGATGGAAAATCCAAAAATTCAATAAAAAAATAATAGTCTATGAGCACATAGGCTATTGTTATACTAAGGGGACGAGATGTAGTGCTTTTTGGATATTAAAACGGCAAAAAAAAAAACAAAAGTGATTTACTGCCTATTTCCCGTTTTAGTGTTTTTTGTTTCTCTGAAATCAAATGCAATCAACGTGCATTTCTCATAGATATTTAAAAACCTGAAATAATTTGAAATATTTAATGCTTTGCCATCACTGATTTTACAAAAATCTAATAATTTAGGTGCACTCAAATGAATCCAAGCTCAAGCAATCCTTTGAAAATGTGGCAATGAGGCTCTCGTCTCTGCCATACTTAAATGCATAATTGAATAATGCATATTTTGAAAGAATACTTTGAAATGAAGAATTTTGAAAGGGAAATTCTATAGTCTTAGACTAATACGATTCTTATTCAACAGTATTTTATAATATATTATAAGAAACTTTTAGAAATACGCCAGATCGATAGCCACAGCTGTTAGTTTATTTAGTCTTGCAATGCAACTGTTTATAACTATACAAAAAAAAAAAAATAAATAATTGGCGCGTACACTTCTATTAGGTGTTTGGCCGAGCTCCTCCTCCTATTTGTGGTGTGCGTCTTGATGTTGTTCCACAAATGGAGGGACCTACAGTTTCAAGCCGACTCCGAACGGCTGATATTTTTTTATGACGAGCTTTTTTCATGGCAGAAATACACTCGGAGGTTTGCCATTGCCTGCCGAAAGGCGACCGCTATTAGACATTTTTTTTTCTTCATTTTTGGTGTTTCACCGAGATTCGAACCAACGTTCTCTCTGTGAATTCCGAATGGTAATCACGCACCAACCCATTCGGCTACGGCGGCCGCCTGTTTATAATTATATTTCGTATAAATAACTAAATAGTCAAAATCGTAGCAGTTTCGTTCAGTAAAGTAGTGCATTGCTCTAAGAGAAAATGATTGTTGTGACATTTATTATATGACAGGCGATATAAATTACCACATCGATAGTAAAAACGTTTACTAAAATTCAAAATTCAAAGCCAATTTTATGGCCACATTTGATTTTTATGAATTTTTTATAACTTGGGCCACATCGGTAAAACGGTTCCTCAGGAGTCCTATATTACCCATTTAACATATATTATATATACAACACATATATACGTATATTCATATACCCAATAAAAATAAGCACAATGAATATAAAATAGATACATAGCAAAAATTTAAAAATTAAGATTTAAATGTAATTACTTAACATTGAAAGGCATCAATAATGCAGACGAAAAACATAATTACATATAAAGAAATATAGAGAATGTTGCCTGTTTTGAATGTTGAACGAAACTTAAAAAAAAATTGTTGAGAAAAACAAATTTTTAAAACAGAATAAGCTAAGCAAAACAAAAATAAAAATTTCTACTAATGAAGATTTCAATTGAATTATATTCGTTTTTAAAGCAAAGTATAAAAAATTTACATATACATAAGCACATATTTACAAAAACCCAAGACATGGTCTTCCATGGAATAACATATACATACATATTAAATATTATTATATTTAAAAGTAGAAGCCAAAATTCTAAAAACAAAAGCTTTTATTTAATTTATTTAGTTCGAATTGAATGACTTTACAAAAGAAAAAAAAAATTATAAGTATTTTTGGCTTATTATGTCTAATACTCAAACGAGTTCCTGGGCGCGCTCTCAGGCCAAAATGAGCCAGTCTCGGATGCAAATATAAGAAAAGCTTTCAATTTTTTCACCTCATTGCAATAGGTTCAAGAGAAATTGTGGCAAATATCGTTAGAAAGCAGTGTAAACTTGCCTACAAGTTTTTTAAAATGGGCCTGGGAAAACCTTTAACCGCAGAATAAAAATGATAAATTAGAGCGTTTATGGAATCCTGCTTAAACCATCGACATATCGCGAAGAAAACTGGTCGCAGCCAAAATGTGGTCAACATTTTTTTAAAAAATAACTTAAGCTATGGAGAAAATATTAAAGGAGGTACGTGCAAGGTGGAATCCGTTGTTAGTACTAGCCTGGCTATATTAAAACGCATCATCTAAAGTGATTAGCATGCAAAAGGACTGAAAGTAAGGAAAAACCACCCCTTAACGCATCTGAAATCCTGCTGCCTTCAGTTCTGCCGCGAAATGGTTTTCTCAGGCGAAAGATTTTAAAAAATCATTTATAATAATAATAATTTTTTTACAGGAACCAGATGGCTGTAATTATTATTTCCATGATACGCGAAAAAGTCATTTGACTTGCCTACATATTATAATAGCGAAGGTGGTGTTGTGTGTTTAGTTTCATACCTCAAGAATGAATGCAAAGCGCCACAAAGGCATACTTGAGAAAGCTTTTCCACCTTTTACTACCGCTTTCGGTCAATTTTCATGGAAAATTTGTCCCTTAAAGTCAATTTGGTAATAAGGAAGCTTTAATAGCGGCCATAAAACAAGGTTGGGTTGAAATTTCTTTGGAAACCTTAGAGAAATTGTGTATATCACTTCCAAATACACTTTATGAAGCAATATTAAATAAGGATACCCCATATAAAATATTCGGAATCAGAGTTCAAATGAGTTTAAGTTGGCTATATTTTCTTATTATTAATCTTTATTGGTATTTTGTATACTCTATTTTACACTTATTTAATTCTATTACAATTTTAACTTAAATATTTTTGATTTATAAAGATTGGTGTTTTTAATATAATCTTCCCAATTTCTACTGAATATGTTCACTTCATATAATATTATGCTCATTGTTTGTGTAAATCCTAATAAAGGGTGATTTTTTAAGAGCTATAGGAAAGTTTTCAAAAAAACACACGTAAAATTCAGAAAAATGCATGCAATTTTTATTTAAATCGATAGTACAGTCCATATAATTTAATGTTTGAAGATTATTTCAAGCAAATGTTGACCGCGACTGCGCTTCAGCTTGACATGAGCTTTAACATAGCCCCACAAAAAATAATCTAAAGGCGTTATATCGCACGATCTGGGTGGCCAATTGAAAGGTCCCGAACGTGAAATAAAATGTTCACCGAACTCGCCTCTCAACAACTCCATTGTTATGCGTGCGTGTGGCATGTGACACCGTCTTGCTGAAACCACATGTCATTCAAGTCAAGCTCTTGCATTTTGGGCAAAAAAAAGTTGGATATCATTTCACGGTAGCGCTCACCATTCACAATTACGTTACGATTCGCAGCATCTTTGAAGAAGTACGGTCAAATGATACCTCCAGCCCATAAACCGCACCAAACTGTGAACTTTTCTGGATATATTGGAAGCTCTTGCAATTCTTCTGGCTAATCTTCACTCAAAAATCGACAATTCTGCTTATTTACGTACCCATTGATCCAAAAATGAACTTCGTCGCTGAACACAATTTTTCGATAAAAAATTGCATCTTCGGCCAACTTTCCAAAAGCCCATTCACCAAAAATTCTGCGTTGCGGTAGGTCGTTCGGCTTCAATTCTTGCCCCAGCTGTATTTTGAAAGGCCTCACACCTAAATCCTTTCGCAAAATTTTCCACTTTGTTGAGTAACAGAGGCCCGATTCCTGCGAACGGCGACGAATCGATAATTGATGGTCATCATTAACACTGGCCGATACAGCTGCGATATTTTCTTCAGTTCGCACTCTACGTAAGCGTGTTGGTGATTTGATGTCCAATAATGTAAATTTGGTTCTAAATTTAGTCACATTAACTGGTCGATTAAACTGACCATAAAATGGAAGAAGGGCGCGATAAACTTTCTTAACAGAACACGCATTTTTATAATAAAATGCACAGTCTAAATATTCAGCCACAAAATAAGTTTGCTTTTCAATACTTTGCCACTCTTTTTAGGTAGTCTACTGCAGGTAGTCTACTGTATTAATGATCCTCCTCCTAATGTAGCACTAGTGTAACCCAATGAGGTCAACTAATATTATCACAATTAAATTTATTCTTTAGATATTTACACATAGAGTGTAATTCGTTGGCAGATATTTCGCGAAATTCAAAAACTATTCATTTAATTTCCCTGCAATGTCTAAATCTGATATTTTCTATAGGGTTTTGTGTAAGCCTTACACTTGACTCAAAAAACTAATTACATTTATTTAATATTTTCGCTTAAACAAGCTATTTTTTATATACATAGTAATTTTTTCATTTTGCATAGCAATTTTTTCTTTCTTTTTTTGTGTATTCAATTCACTGTTCTCCATTATCTAAAAGTTTTGTCCTATGATACGCCTTCATTTAAAAGCACTGCATCTATTCTGATGATCTACAAATTTATTAAATTATTCCAATTAAAATTATTTTGTTAAATCATCCCTCCTTTTTTAAAAAAAATATTTTAATTAAAATATTCCTTGTTGCTTAATCTAAAAACTGAAAAATCCACAAATTTTCCTTGTTCTATTTTTTGCATAATCCACATTTTAATCTAAGAAATGCTTTGGGCCTTGGCTTCCATACTTACTACCGAATATTTTCATTGAATTATTTTGTACTTTTTATCTTTTTACCCATTATTCGCATTTCTAGTTTAAATCTCTTGTATTTTTCCTCTTATTGACTTTCAGTGCATACGAACGGATAGCCTAGAAAGCATCGGCGACGTAAGCTCTTCTCTGGGGAATACGTCGTATATGCCCTTACCTAATGATGCGGCGAATTTGCTTAGCGCCCCAACGCTTCACCAGCACCCATGCAATAATAGCAATACTAACGGAAGTGGCAATTACAATGGATCTCAACAACAACAGCAGCAGCAACTACCAAATAGCCATACGAATGGTGGTGTTAATGTTCCTGGTAGCTTGCAAGCGACCGCCAACGCCAACAATCAAATGCATGCGAGTCTACATCCCGACGCTCAACATGTCCACGCATCACTTCCGCCACCACAACAGCAACCAGATATGATGGCGAATCTGCAACACATAAAACAAGATTATGATCTGACTACACTGTAGAAATCAAGAGCATGGGATAGACGTTTGGGATAAGGTTCTTAAACTATAATTAATTAATTCATTTCGATTGAGTGGTGAATCTAATTTGCAAATATATTATAGTATTTAAATGAGAGTCATTTTTTTCTGAAGCTGCGAAAAAATTAACCACGATAACTTAAACGGCGAGGCTCATCGTGGTTCAATTGCCAGTTTTATATAAAGCTACGCAAAACTGTTTTTTTGTATTTAAGTATTTCTTGTTATTAAAATAGTTAAACAAAACTAAATAAGTTATTGGGTACGAAGAGCGCATGTAATACATACTTATTTATATGAGGAATTGTTATTAAGTGTATATACATAACTATATGTACTTGTATATATATTTGTATATCCTTATATCAACATATTATGTGAATAAATAAGTTTATGCAAGGTGGCGCAAAATTAATCGTCATATCGAAAGATATTATAATTTCTGCAAGTGGCGCCGTACGTCAATCATATTCGACACTTGTTAAATAGCAGGAGTATACAAACAGACAAGATGCTCGACTCGAACAGACGAAAAAACATCAACCAGACGACGGGCTACGCAAATGTAAATCATAGCACGGACCTTACAGCGAATTTTAGAGAAAGACTTACGCATATTAGTGTAGAAATAGTGCAAACCGTTCATCAGTTAATGCCTGCTGATCGTTGGTGGTGTGTGAATTAATGTTAAATCATCCTCAACCTTAACAACGAAGAGGACGATTTTGTATTGAAACTGTCATCAGGAGCGACGAAGTACATTTTCACTTAAGCGATTACGTCAATAAGCAAATTCTTCGTTCTTGAAGCACTGAAAATAGGCGTGTGATAGACAAAGAATTCTTTCATCCACTCAAAACCATTGTGTGGTGCGGCGTTCCGGCGCAAGGAGTATTTGGGACGTATTTTTTTGACGACGTCATCTGGCTACAGGGCCTTGATAAACGACTTCCTCCCGTTTTTGCGAGCAGTTATCGCCGAAAATCTTGCGAAAATTCATTGAGCGGACACAAATGTGTATCAGTACTGGCGGCAGGCAATTGTCGGATATCATCTTTTCCACTTAAAAGAAAAAATTTTAAAGATCCAAATAAAGATTTCCATCACTCGAAATCATTTTTTTTATTTAGTAAAAAGTTACACAAAAATAATTTGGATGATTAATTTTGCGTTACTTTGTACATACAATACATGAAAGTTCAAATTAAGTATACTATGTAAGTACATATGTATATAGCATACTTGCAACCAACATAGTTGTATTCTTTACATCCATATATGTATATGTTCAAATTGCCTCTTTTAAAAGTGGCCAAAAGCAGATTCGGGAAATGCAGTGAATTAGTTAAGTAACAATATCAATGTACATAGATACATACAATTATCTGAGGAATTTTGGCCTACCAAGCACCAAACAACAGGATTTGAATGCTCTATGCCTTCATAGCTATAGCTAGGGACACGATATCATATTTAAAGTATGCATTGATACTCACATAAGGTATCGTTCTACATAATTTGGATATTCATTAATTTTGAATTGAAAAGACTGATACCGAAAATAAAGAATTATATGTGTGCACGCTCATAAGTAAGAGTTTGCACATGACGAGACAGGCTAGCGTCCTGGAGGAGTACATATTTCATCCCCTAAAGATTCTTAATTAGCTATTCGGAGCCGACTAAAACTAAAAGGGTCCCGGTGGTCCAGAGCTCAAAAATTTAGGGTATTTTCAGGAATTTTTTTACAATCAAAAAATGAAAAACGATATTTAAATTTTTTAGGCTTTTTATTTAGTTTCTTTTACTTACAAAAATGAAAAAAAGATTGTTAATCTTAATTTAAAAAATGGCGCTAAAGTTAACCCTCCCGAAAAATTGGACCTGTATTGCCCATTTAGGCTCTTCTATTTATCTAAAACACAAAAACGACTCTAGCTACATATGTCCAAATTACAAAATGGCGCGGTTTTGAATTTGACAGTTTTTTAATCGAAAAAATACGAAATAATTGAAATAATAATATAATTCTTGTACGAGCGATAACCATTGATGTTGTGAGCAACTTATTAAAATTTCAAACGATTCGGTTGAATAGTTTTTTTTTTTGACAACACCAGGCTGAAAACAATCGTTTCGAGATAAATGAGTTTAAAGTTTGAGGTACAGGAGCGAGCGTACCGCTCTGTACCTATGTAGTTAATGGGCTATAGAAGCTATAATATTGGGAATTTCCGCATGAAAATTTCACAGTATATTCTTTAGATACTATACTTTCGAAATATTGGAAAAACAAAAAATCGATTTTTAAAATTTCTAGACCACCGGGTCCTCTTAAGGCAGGTTTTCAACTTGTAAAACAAACACAACTAAAACACTTTTTAAAGTAAATTTAATATACTATTATAAATATTAAAAGACCTTACGATTTTTAGAGCTTAAGGAAACCAATTTCAATATTGTCTCGCATATAATTTAAACGAATTGAATTAGAAATTTTTTTAAATTAATTTTTACTAATTTAAGTTAAAAAAAGGTTGTGTTTCATTTTGATATTTTAAAAAAAAAAACATTTATTAAAAAAAAGGTTGTGTTTCATTTTGATATTTTTCAAAAAAAAAAAATTTATTTTAAAAGTTGGATTTCCTGCAATTCTTACGTTTTTTTGAATATCTTTACTTAGTACTCTAAAGTAGCACTAGAATTTCTTTGGTCCTATTTTTTTTAAAGCGCACGAAATACCAATTAACAGAAAAGGCGTTTGTAGTGGTTGCTCGGCAGACAATTGCAAATGCAAATCTCCATCTGTATTTTGGACAAGAAAACACTCCTCATAAAAAGCCCCATCTGCGTAAAACTGTAGGTCTCTCCAATTGTAGAAAGACGCATATCAAAAATAGGAGGAGTAGCCAATTATATATACAACATATATATATATATATATATATCTATAAATTATATAGACGAAACTCCGATTTTCTCGAACTCCCATGGCTGTAAAACTGTAGGCGTCAAGAATTACAAAGGAACAATGCGTACAAAGGGCTTTTCACGCTAAATGACATCTTTCTGATAAATTATTAGTATTTATTAATTCTTCCAGGATATGTTTTTCTGAAACTAGGTAGACAATAGCAAAATAGCAAAACTCCATGTGCAAATCTACTATGTAAAAGTTTCTCTAAACTACCATCTACGTTTCAGCGACATAAGACCATAGACCCGTTCAATTGTGAAATAACATCAAGCGTACACCACAAACGGGAGAGGAAGTTTAGCCAAACACTTAATAATGGGATTTGTCTACAACGTAGTATTGTATGCTAACCAAAACTACATAAGCTGACATTATTTACATACGTTAATAAACCGAGCTTTCGCCACTTACATATATACAAACCGCTCAAGCATTTTGACCAGTTTTGACAACTTTTTGTTTGCTTTTCTTTCATAATTTTCATTGATCTTTTATTAAATTCATAAAAATTTTGTTTATTTTATTATTCAAAAAATATCATATCAATCAAAGTTTCGAGCACTGTACAAAATTTATAAGAACTTGATAAAACTCATTCAAAATTTCAAACATTTTCATAGGAATTAATAAAAAATTGCATTACGAAGTTCAAGTTGGAAGTGTTTAAACTCTTTGATTTTAGCACATTTATTCTCTTGTTCTTCTTCTTAGCATCACAGTTCTTGATGAACCGTTGCTTCATTCACGAGCCATCTCCTCCATCGGATTATCTAAGTTTGTCGAATTTTTCTAATTCTATATTACAATAATACAAAATTTTAAGATTGAATTTATATGTTTTTTGTTAAGATTGAGCTACAGTCTCTTAATAAAATAATAAACACTATAAACAAGAAACTTAGTCATAACTGGTAAACATTTTGATTTGATTTGCTACCACTTTGTCTCGAGCACATACATTTCCACAAAAAGAGTTAAATGTTAATCAAATAATATTCTAACTATTCTTAAAGTTATGTGTGCTCATAATGTTGAAAAGGGTAAGAATAGCTAGGGTGGTTTCATATCTCCCTTTCCCAAGAGCTATAGAATATAGAGCTCGGAAAAGCATCTACACACGAATTACGAACCAGTCAAAATCTTATTATTTTCCCGATTGAAATTTATCGTATAAACTCACAATTAAAAATGATAATATCAACAAAAAACTTTGAAATCTATCCAAATAGCTTGCTTGTGTGCAACACAGAGAAACACTAATGAAATGCCATAACTGCTAGGAAAATAAAAGCTTTGTATTTTAACTCAGATATACTCGTTATTTACTACAAAAAAGTTAAACACAGTCCGTACTTTTCGTAAAATGTTCCATTTTTTTAAATTGTAAATAGAGCAGAGTTAGGTAGAACAACGAATAAATTCTAAAAAAACAGCAAAAGAGATACACTTTGCTTTTTTTTCGGATGTATGGAGGGAAGGTTCAATTTTGGTCAATAATCGTTTTTAGACGGGACCAAAATTCTACAAGCTATAGCTATTTGAAAATCTAAATAAGAAAATGAAAATATGCAAATAGTGCCGAGTTGAGGTTAAAAATGGTGGTAATCAGCGACTTCAAAAATCTCAGAGTGTTCGGTTTGACGATTTGATTGTTTTGCCACATTGATTCCATAAAATATCGTTTTAAAACTATTGAGACATAATATCGGCATTGAATGGTAAAGGGATCGGTTTGGTATCGTATCCGAAAATAGTGTTCCTAGCTATAGTTAAAATAGTCTATTTCTATAAATGTTAAATTAAAATATAATGTTTTTGCAAAAAGTCAGTCCTGAAGTCAACAGTCAAAAGTCCACAGATATGTACTTAAGTTAGAGAGTATATGAGTAGGTAGCTATTTAAGGTATATATGCTGATGTCTTAACTTCCAGCGCACATACATGTGTACATACATACCACACGGATGTATATTATTAATGATTATTTACTTAAATCCACATAGGAAGGACGTAACCTCAAATAAAATAAATTAATTGTATATAATTCTTAATTAAAATTTGATTTATTTGACCTGATTAAATGCTAGATATGTAAGGAAGATGTATACAAAAACTATAGACAATATTAATACCAAATATATTAAAACCAATACTAAATTCAGTTCATTCATTTGTTTTTCCAATTGTGGTGTAGGTGTATAAAAGTGAAGATAAACTTACAGAATTTAATATGTAGTTCTAATGAAACCCTTTGAAATGCTTACTGAACAATACGGGGTAACGCGGTAAGTAAAAAAATAAAATTGTAAGCTTCTACTCACAGAAGCCGTAAATGCAACAGAAATAGTGTAAGCTCAATTCCATAAGAAATACTTAAACATGTAGTGCAAACATTGAAATAATTAAGAGATAAGACTAACAGGTGGGTTGATAACTCCCGGGACTAACAAAGAAAACACTTATTTTTTTTTCAAAATTAGCTTGATTCATTAACGAAATTTCCATCAAGAATAACTCAATTATTTCTACCCCGCTCAAACCTTTCAATACCACTTTTGTAGAATGTCTTTTGCCTCAAAATAGGCCTCAATTTCAGCGATAACCTCTTCATTCGAGCGAAATTTTATATCGGCGAGCAGCCGATAGTCGGCAAGTCTGGCGAATACGGTAGATGTGGGAGCAATTCGAAGTTCGATTCATGTAGCTTTGCCATGTTTTGATTGACTTGTGACACCGTGCGTTGTCTTTCTTTTGAACAGTGAGCAAACGTGGTAGCCACTTTCTCACAATCAAATGTTCATGCAATATAAAGCCAACACCTTCTTCATCACTTTCTGATCATTCAAAACAGTTTTATGGATTTTTTTGAGATTTTGTTTTCTGGTGTTACCCATTTGGACATCTAATGCGTTGTGCATGATGGAGCGGACTCCATTAGCCATTGCTTCGCTTCAACTGTATTTTTTTCCATCAAGAAGCAGTGTAAAAGTAAAACACGAAATTCTTTTTTTTCCATTGAAAATAATTCGTTTTGAAAATAACAATAACTCACGAACTAATGAATAGAATATTATGAAATTTTAACAGCTGCCTTTTGAGGTTAGTACTAACTGAAAAAGAGGCGAATGCAATAAATCTAGTGCCATCTATGTATTAGGCTAGAACATTTCTATAAATTCTAACTTTCCGTTTCTATTTAAAATCACGGTACAAAGTTAAATTTCTAAGAATTTATGTAACTTCTCTATGCTACATAGGTTACTCTAAAGTACATAAAAGTCTATCTTACGTTGAGGATAAGTGATATATTAATTTTTTTTCATGGCCCCAACGGAGTGCGGAGGTTGCTATCGGACTCGCCGCCCGCTCTGGACATGATAGAATAAGTGTTTTTTTCTCTAATAACACTCAGTTCTCGCTTGCTAACAGCAAATCTTTGAATGCATTTCTGACACGGAACTATTTAGCACTCAGAAATGGCATAAAACTCGCGTCATCATCAGTAGTAAAGAAATATCAAGGCGCAAACTACAAATAGGAGAAGAACTCGGCCAAGGCCTATCAAAGGATGTACGGCATTTTATATTTTATAAGCATGTTGGAATCGTAGCTGGGTACTGTACACTACAACAAATTTGCATACTTATCCATTACGTACGTTAAGGTGGAACAAAAGTACATGTAAATTATTTTTAAATTTTTTTGTAATGGCATATCAATTAAAAGTTACCTTTATAAGAGTAATAAAAAATCACAATATATTGCCTTCGCAGGATATTTGTTTGAGGTGCCCCCAGCTTAATCAAATTTTGATAGTTTTTATTAAACTGCATATACCGACACAACTTGTCAACCTCCATTCAAGCTCGTCACTAAAAGTCAAAAAAATTCAAAAATTCCCTTTGTCCTAATGTACACATAAGAATACCGAACAAACACATTTTTCAGGGAATGCAGAAGGTTATGCATGTAGCGTTACCGGTGCTCACTCTCATTGAACTTGTCACTATTAGTTCTTGAAGTGACGTAATTCTAGAGTTTTTTTTTACTATTTTTTGTTCACAAACAACTTTTTTCTTTATAATCTTTATTCCTTGTTTCTTTTCTATTTTCTTCATTCCAACCTACCTTTCATGTTTGATTAAAAAAGCTGACTATTTTGACACATTCCTCTTTATTTCCACGCTCCTCATCTTTAATTAGTTTACGTATTCTATATTTTGCACACATATACAAACACTCGGCATATGCATACTGATAATGATGGCAGATAAGGAGTAGAAACAATAGAGTTTAATAAAACGATTCCCCAGCGCTGCTTACTTTTGGCCGTAGAAAACAACTGTTTTCTTTTGGTTACATACATATTTACACAATACATCGGTTTGTGTGTGTTTGTGCTTGAGTGTATCGACACAATGTTGCCATTGATATTTTTGCATACACACTTTTACACACATCCACGTTGCTTATAAGTTATTTTAATAAAAATTATAATTAAATTATAAAACACCTAATGACAAAGTTTGACTTATTATTTATTTATATTTTAAATTGTTTCTACAGATTTGTTTCATTCTACAATAAATATGTACTATATTTATCCAAGTTTCAAACTTTGTACAAAATGTATAAAAATTAAACAAATTTTCATCAAAATTTCAAGCATTTTCATGGGAATTAAGAAATAATAAATACATCTTTGAAATGGAGCATTAGTACCACTTCAAAATTGAATTAGAATTGGATAGGCTATGCAACTCCATACCCCACAATTTTTTACAAATTCTGACCAAAATGTGAGGAAATTTGATGATTTGTCGAATTTTTATAAATATTATACACAATTTTGAGGCTCCAATGTATGAGGTTTTTGTTATAGAATGCAAAAATAATAAAAATATAAAACAAAAATAATAAAATTAATTGAAACAAAATATATATCAGTATCATTATGTCACTCACTTTATATGCGTAAAAACACATGGACATTTTGACCAGTTTTGGCTATTTCACATCCACTATATTTATTTAGTGTTATATAAGAGTTTAATAAATTATGCAACAAAAACTTGACTGTAAAGCATTTTTTCCATAAATGGTACGTTAAAACTTTTTTTATGGAAGATTATGCCTAGCATCCTCAGCAAAAAAATTTAAAAAATCAACGGTATTTTAGAGTCAGTTGCATACCAAAGCTATTCCTAGAATTGGGATAAAACATTTGAAATTTGAGAGGAAATTTGCATTTTGTTGTATTTATAAAGAGAGATACTTTTCTATAAAATATTAATAGATACTAAATAAATAAAAGTAAAATAGGCCTCCAATTTGTGGTTTGCGTCTTGATGTTGTCATACAGATGGATTGGCCTACAGTTTTATGCCGGTTCTGAACGACTGATGCTTCTTATGAGAATATGGCAAAATGTACTCTTGCTTCCGGAGACAGCCTCTAGGAAAAAAATTTTCTGTAATTTGATGACTCAGGGCCACACAGAAATCAACTCAGCTACGGCGGTCACACGCTACAATTAAATTGGGGAAAGAGACTAATACTAAATACTTATTAACTAATCTACTTAAAATTAAATTGCTGAATTTTTGGCATTGTAGAAAAATAAAGACTAAACCATCATTTACCTTCAACTCTGAGTGGACCGGTGGCATGAAGTCGAAAAAGTGTGTGGATGAAAAAGACAATATGTACATAGTCTAGTAGCCATTTTTGTTGCTGGACAGGGTTCGTAAGCGTGCGCAGTTAATTTAGAAGGCGTTGAAAGTACAAGTATATAAAACTGGCAAGTGTCAGTGACAAGTGTCAAAGTGAGGGAATTGCATTTACTGTGGTTAACGAGCAGAGCCTTCGTCTCGAAGCAGCGAATCAATACAGCAGGGCCAAATTATGTAGAAGTACATAATTATGTGAGCAGAACAGGATATAAAGAAAGTAAAATGAAAGAGTAAATAGGCAACAAGAATAATAGTAGGGCGAAAGTAAATGAAATCAACAAATCTTTAATTCTAACATTTTTGAAATTTGAATAGTTCGTTTGCGAATTAATAGTGTTTTTTTTATATGTATAGGTGACAGTATTTGATATTGTGTGAAGTCATATAACTTTAGTACTTTGAAAGATATTTTTATAAAATTTTGTAGAACTTTTCAAGCTTTGACGGTCTCATGCCCATCGTTGTCCAGTCAATGTCTAGTGTATTGGGCCGCAAATGTTTATTTTCAAACTGTGCAAAGAAATTTTTTATTATTACTCGCGAGGTGAAAAGTTATGTGAAATATTGCAATACGCTACTTAAAAATATAGTTGTGATTAATAAAAAAATATATTTGTATAGTATCATAGCAGGTAATGCAAACCTCTGGAGCACACGCTGCCCTCTAATACAGCCCTGTGCACAATATTAGGCATTCTTGTATTGCATTCCGATTATATCAGAATTTAAATTCAACTAAAAAAATGCAGTAATTGATCAGAGTTAATCCCTTCAAACAAGTTTATACAATAACAAATTTCGCCAACTTTATTAAGAGTTGTCATTCCTCTCTGTCAGTTAATTAGACAACTTTGATCACTGCTATCAGGAGTATTGCCTCCGTCCATTGTAATAATGAGATTAACCGCATCAAACCCTGATTATCGATGCGTTTCAAACAATGATTCTTTAGCACACAATCACATTCACACTATTGACATTGTCAACAATCATCGTCATAGGCGTAGTCATCGTCATCGTCACCGTCATCGCCAAATCGACTGCTCGCGAGCTGATGCAAATGCTGATAATAGCATATGCTAACAAGATTCCTTAATTAAAAATCGATTTTCATGATTAATCACAACCCGTTGGCACCTGTTAGCTTCTGGAAATGTGTTCAACAAGGAGTAACTAACCACACACTCAGCACGCGAAAGGCAAACAGCTTTGCTTGGAAGGTTCCGTCTGCATGAGTGCTTTTAGACACTCGGTGGTATTTTGTGGTAGAGTCGTTCGTTGTCACGCTCGAGTGCACTTGATGGCATATACACACACATACTATATGCACGTATGAGTGGATTGAGCTTCTGGTTGTTGTTGATCATAGCGCTCGAGTTGACTCCATTGCGTTTACGTCATTTGAACTTCGCAGAATTATTTATAACTCCACTCTGTCCAATGCTTTACGCGCATAATGTGGGGATTGCCAATTCAAATCAGAAAGTGGATACATACATACACATGTGTTTGATGGATGAAGGATATCTAACAACCAAGTGACTTTAGAAGTTAGAATAAAGTGCATTTTGATAAGTATGAATTAGGTAATTATTATTCGTTATTTTATTAGTCGACTATAAAGGAGTAAAATATTCTTAGTTCGGCCGCCGCAGCCGAATGGCTTGGAACGTGACTACCATTCGGGTGTGCGTAGGTTCGAATCTCCGTGCATGAACATCAAATAATAGAAACGTTTTTTTCTAATATTGGTCGCCCCTTGGCGTTCGGAGTCGGCTTAAAACGGCATCAAGACGTACACCACAAATTCGAGGAGGGACTCAGCCAAGCACCTAACAGAAGTGGATGCGCCAAATAATTTATTTTGTTTTTTATTTATTAAAATATTCTTACTTACTAGTAATGACAAATTCCAACTCTGTTGGTTTCAGTGACTCAGAATATCATTTCAATGGACACACACACATGTATCAATAGGCATGCAATGTTATCCATTCAACTGTAAAAAAGAAACAACACTTCTGTCACAATGACAACGTGTTAACTTGATCAAACTCGCTTTCTTGCACAAATTTACGCACGCAAACTTATACATAAGTACACAAGCACATACGTACCAATACTCATACTTTGAACAAATATTTCAATACAATCAGTCTACCAGTTTTGGCATTGGATTGTCTTTTGCGAACATGAAAATACTCTTAGTGAATAATTAATCTTTGCGAAAGATCTTCACCACTTCCACCATGACGAAAGAGCGATTCACTGCAAGCAACTTAATATGTGAGTAATATGTAAATATATATGCATACATTCCAACATTTATGTACATCTACCTATGATTGTTATTTGTAAATTACATTTGCAATTGCCAAAGTCAAGCATTAAGTTTTGCTCTTACTTATAGTTCTAGGGCTTTTACTTGTATATATAAATGCATTCATGTTCGTACATACCTTATTTTGGGTAAGTGCATTTTACTGTACGATTTTAGCTTGATAGAATTTCTAAAAAGTTGCATCAAATATTTTATGTAAATACCATAGCCATAGCTGTTTTAATCTACTAAATAAAATACCTACGGATGTTCATGATACAAAGCAGAAAGGTACGACAAGTTTTAATATATTAATATATACAATAATGAAATAAGAGAGAAATCCCCCAATAAAATGGATTTTATATGTATCAGTTTTAAGCCTATTCCGAACAGCAGAGTTTTTATGAGGCGCTTTTTCAGGGCGAAATACACTCGGAGGTTTGCCATTGCCCGCCAAGGGGCTACCAATATTAGAAAAAACGTTTTCTATTATTTGATGTTAATTCGCGGAGATTCGAACCTACGCACCCCCGTATGGTAATCACGCACGAACTCATTCAGCTACGGCGGCCAAATCAATTGGCAATCTTGATTATTTTTATGTAGAATCGTTCATGACATTTATTTTTTAACGATTATTTCTTTCAAATGTTGGCCACAACTGCATCGTAATTCGGCTGTTATCTAATGACTCGCCGGAGGGCTTCGACGGGTATCTCGTAAATAAACCTAGTAATATTGGCTTCCAAAGCCTCAATCGAAGTTGGTTTATTTACAAAGCATTTAGACTTTACATACCGCCACAAATAAAAGTCCAAAGGTGTGATATTACATAATTTTGGTGGGCAATCCACTGGTTCGAGACCAGTCTTGACCATCTTATGGGAACCAAATTCATCGCTCGCAAACAAAACTATCCCAATTAAGTTTTTGCTATTTTCCACTTGTTTTGATAGACTAGTGAATTGGTTGGTTGGTTACTCACTTGTTTACCAGTTATTTACAGCATGACAATATCCAGGTTGTTGACATCTAAGCCAGACAGCTGTTCCAGGCTCTCGAACAGCGGTTTACCCAGGGTTAATATTCTGTCCTTCCATAGGGAGGGCATTCGCAGAGAAAATGGAAGATTGTTTCCTTTTTCTCCGGTTGTTTACAACTGTGACAGTATGTGTTGTGAGGGATGCCCATTTTGGCTGCTTGTTCTCCTATAGACCAAAAGCCAGTTATGACTGCCGTTAGTCTCCAGCCGTCCCGTCGTTTCATGTTTATCAATGTGGACGATTGCTTAAGGTTGTAGGTGGGCCATAACGTTCTGCTAATTTTGCATTTTGTCTGGTCTCTCCATCTACAATCTGCGATTCGGAGGTATTTTAGGGAAATTGCGCTCTTGACTGCATCTAGTGGTGTGAATACCGATTCTGCAAGAGCGATATTCATGACAGATCCTCTTCTTGCCAGTTCGTCCGCTTGTTCATTACCTTCGATGCTCCGATGCACCGGGACCCAGATTAAGGTAACTTTATGGTTTTCGCTCAAGATGGTAAGGCTATTCCTGGTTTGCTCCACTATTTAAAGATTCTTGTAGCTAAACCCAGTGCCGTAATTGCAGCTTGGCTATCCGAAAGAATAGCGATATTGCCCTTAAAAGAGGGATCTGCGATTAGTAGCCTACAAGCTACCCCAATTGCCAGTACTTCCGGCTGAAAGACACTGCAAGCATTAGGGAGACGCACAGATCTTTCAATTTTAAGTCTATGAGAATATATACCAGCTCCAACACCACAATCCATTTTACTGCCATCTGTATAGACTGTAGTGTCGAACTTGTTTAGTGAGAATCCCTTATTCTATTCTATCCGAGATGGAAAGAGATTGACAAAATTTCGGCTGAATGTCACCGTCGGGACGATGTAGTCAGTCCTCTTCGAGGTATACTGGGTTTGACGCAGTAATAGATTGGCATGGTCATTAGCTTTTTCCTTCCAGCGACCCGCTTCATTTAACCTAACCTCATTGTTGCAATCTTCTTGATATGTAGAACGGAATAACGTGTGTCAGGCGTTCAGGGCCTCCCTAGGACATGGTCTGATCGCACCGACTGTTATTGCACAGGCTGATATTTGTATTCTGCTAAGTAATTTGATGTTGTATTCTCTCTCTAGAGCTTTCCACCAAAGTACCGAAACATACGTTAAAATTGGTCGTATAACTGCCTTATACAACTATAATGTATACTTGGGTTGAAGACCCCATCTTCTTCCCAGCATACGTTTACAGGCATATAAAGCGTTTTCTTCTTTCTTTACCCGTTCTTCAATGTTTAATTTCCAGGCAAGTTTATAGTCCAGAATTAACCCTAAGTACTTTGCACTGGGAGAAAGTGAGAGGGTTTGTCCGTTAATGCTTGGTAGAGTAAAAAGAGTAGTGAATTAAACATTAAATAATTAAATAATATGAGTTCAATAGGCGCTGGATACAATTTGCCAGCATATCAAGTTTCTCCCGATGGCCGCGTCTACCAAATTGAATATGCTGGCAAAGACGTGGAAATAAGTGGAACGGTAATTGAATGCGTGGAAAGAACGGTATTGTACTGGCCGTGGAAAAGATTGTTGCCCGTGCATTGTATGAAGATAACACGGCTACCCTCATAATCAAGGTTTAATAAAAATATTGGCATTGCCATTGCTGGTCTGCTGGATATCGCGCCCCAAAGACCTTCCAATTTTCGACAACAATTTGAACGGACAATGTCACTGAAACAGTTAACAGAGCGTGGGTCGGCCTATGTACACGCATACACCTTGTACGCCCATTTGGAGTGTCGGTTATTCTAGCCTCATGGGATGAGAAACAGTAATACAAATCATTTGGACATTTTGCATGTGCCAGCGGAAAAGCTGAACAGCAGGCAAAAACAGAAATAGTGAAATTAAAATTTGCTGAAATGAGCGTAGGCAGAATAATTTAGCACGAGCGCAATGAACTGAGAAATAAAGATTTCCATTTCGAAATCAGTTTGGTGAGTAAAGAAACGAAGGGTCTATATCGCTTGCATCCTCAACCATGGTACGATCAGGCAGTTCAAGCGGGTCTAGCAGCCAAGAATGAAGATGACAGTGATAATGAGATATAATATGATTTTTTAATATATAATCTCAGTTTAGTAATAATCTATTGGATTTTGCTAAAACTGCATAAACGTGCTTTTATTTATTCAAAAAAATACCTAAATGTCAAACCAAAGAAGATCACGGGTTCAATTGCATCAAAAAATTTGAAGAAATATGGGCCGATGATTCCTCCAGTCCATAGGCTGCACCAAACGGTTGCTTTTACTGGATGTGGCTTCGGGTTGCTCTTTAGCCCAAATATGACAATTTTGCTTATTAACGTAGCTATTAAGCCGAAAATGGGCCTCATCGCTGAACTCCATAAGTTGGCCTAAGCGCGTGTACGATTTGTAAACGCATGTACAGGCGTGAGTCTTTCTATGATGAAATGCCAATGAATACTGAAAAAAATGATGTATTTAGTTTGACAATAGTCACGCGTAATCTGTCAAAAACACTGTAATAGAAAGAGTACCTCCAAGCTAATCACCCTTTATTATTATTTCATTAATTAAATAAATTAAATGAACTCAGTTTTAGGCTACATAAGTCGAAGTAAAAGTATCTCGATATAAGCTCTTTATATGGATTATTAGATGCAACACATGGGCCGAAAAGTCCCGAGCGTAACAAAGAAAACATTTAAACATTAAAGCTTTCCCTTTTATTTTTCCTTGCAGAATTAGTTGAAGTACATGATATGATATTTATTGTTTCTCATAATATGGCCCAAATACCACCGCTTTACTGTTATATTTAATACCGTATCGGGTACATTTGTTAAACAACACAAGCTTTGCTTGGTCACATACTCTTATGATCGTAGCAGAACTGAAAAAAATGTATCGAGGTTTTTCTTTTTTGTCTCCATGTTGGATTTCTGTAACACTCTGTAACTGGCTTTACCAAACATAAACTTGTGAAGGAACTCTTAGAGGCATAATATCGACAGACAAAAAAAAGTGGGCGTCATAGCGTGCTTCGAACCATAAAAGCCGTTCGAGAAATAATTCACAGCAATCCCCTTAGAAAGCAAAAAATCGTTTCCAAGGAGGTAATTTGTAACAGAACTTATGGCAAGAGTAAGTATATAAATATGAAGTTATATGAAATAAATAAATTTTGCTTTTATTTCAGTGATACATTTTATGTTGAATGAATTTTTCGCAGAGTATTGATCGGTATGAAAATTGGTATCGTCAGGGGAAATTTGCCAGCTAGTATGAAATGTGCTTAGATTGAAACATTTTACTTTCCACAAAATTTTTGTTTTCTAAGTCAGTAGGAAATGTTACACCCTCAATTCAAACAAACAACAATTTAGTTCTCATCCGAGCTCATGTAAGATAATCTTTCCATTGTCCTGCCTAGAGAAGTCAACCCTTTGCCATTGCACTTTAACAAAATTACAGCAACCAGTTTTTTAGAACCCATTGTACGTTAATCCTTTTAGTCGACATAGCTGGAGTTTCTTAAAGGGCTTCCTGTTTTAGCAAAATACACAATTACCCACGTATTTACTTTGTTCACAGTTGCTAATTTTATCCGATGTGCAACCGATTTACCGTTTTGCATACCCGTGATGGATACTCGTCAACGCCTACCTAACAACATGCAGCATTCACCTAGCACACTGAGTAAAGGATTGAATACAAGGACTCGTCTACAAGCGGTGCTCTCGCTGCATGAGTTGGCTGCCAAACGGATTAACTGTTGACTTTTCATTTTTCGATTCTGAGAACTTAAATCTTTGATGAGATGCCGCGTCGAATTGTTATTGTCTCTTATTGCTACTGGTCACTCAAATACATCTGTTTTCCATATCTATGTACATATGTATGTGTATCTTCATTTGTGTATGAAATTATCCTTATGAATGTAAAACATTACAATAGAATATCAATGGTGACGTATAAACTGGAATAAGCAACAGTTCAATGACAGTCTTATGGCTTATTTTATATATTTAATGCAATGAACTCTAGAATATTACAAACAGACTAGTGAGTAATTTGTACGATTTATTTTTCTAATTTGTTGAAATTTGCACGTAGCATTGAAGTTGAATAGAAACAAGTAAGGCAGGCTAAATTCGGTCCGAACTGAACTATATATGCGGACGGAAATTTAATCCTAACATATAAAAAGTGAGATAGAGATAGAAGGGCAATACGTACACCAAGTTCGGGCGAGTTTTATTGAGTCGGTATCCAAATACACGCAAAATTAGCCAAAAATTGAAGTTGCACTGCCGAATTTTTCAAAATTTTACTTGCGTAAGCATTTGTCCCAAGTTTGAGTAATTCCGCTTTATTCATAAGTAGCAAATATATCCTGTTTAAAAATTACCGGTGTATAAGCCAAGTGCGCGTGGTTATTGACCTATTTCGCCGCTGTTTAATACCAACCAAGTGCAAAAATTATAAATCTTCCGATAGGGTGATTAATTTTGTGACACCTTGCATATAAATATGTATATGGCTATATCTATCTGAATTCATTTATGCTATTACATTCAAAATTATAATATCCTTGTGTACACTAGTACTAAACTCGTTAATTGGCACTGTGGTCGATCTATTTTGAAAATTTGTAATTAACGTTCGATTAACTCTCGGGATATTTTGCAATTGAATTTTCTCTTGGACATAATACAAGAAAACTCAATAGTAATATCCTTAACGGCGGCAGCATAAGAGGTATAAAATTCTGGCAATAAATTGTGGAAGTTTTGTAATCGGCTTACTACGAAAACAAAAGGAATTTAAATGCGTTGCCAGTGGGGAGCAATTCTAAATTCTTATTCTCTCCATTAAATCAAATCGACTTTCCCTAATTTTATATTATTTTACTGACATTAAGGTAAGGGTTTGGATATTTTGCTATAGATATAATATTTGGCAGAAAACAAGTTAACATAGGACTAAAGGATTTAATTCAAGTTTTTTTTAGTATAAAAAAAAAATTTTAGTGCTATGCTAAACATAAAATACTTTGCGGCACCACCGCGTTAACATTTAGTGGCCCATACATCAAACGCGGGCGTAAAAGTGGAGCTCGGGGCCAAATAATATAAAATTTAAGCCCATCTTCAAAAGGATGTAGCGTATCCCGATTAAAAAGCTTAATCTTATGCTAGTATCAAGTTTTGTCTCCCCGCATAATAAATCCAGCGTCCATTTCGAATTCGATTATACTCAAACGGTATGAAACTGTATATAGATTCCTCCATTTGTGAAACAACTGTCTCACATTATAAACTGGGGGAGGAGCTCGACCAAACATTTAACAAAAGCTGTACCCGCCAATTATTTATACACACAGTCTTTCGAATGAAAGTGTGACCGGCAAAACTCAAACGTTATAAAAAAATTTAAATGCTGCTAAATAGGTGCATCCCTTTCACAATACGCAGTGTGCAATTCGTTAGTTTCGTAAGAAATTTAGAAAGCCTTCGTAATTTTTACGAAATAAGTTCCACATATGAAAAACGATTTGAAGGAGTGCTTTTATGCGCACACCCTAAGACGTTCATAAATAAATGGGTGTAACGGTACACCGAAGGTAAAATCGCTGACGACTTCCTCGGTAGGGGCTCAAAACGAAATACATCAGCAAAGCAAGATCAGAAGATCATGGATTTTTTTTTTGTTTTTTTTTTTTTTTTTTGTTTTTTTATGTTATTACTATTGCAATCTAGTTAACAAAACTAATAAGCAATTCATTTTACATATATTTAATTAAATTAAAACATCTCAAGTAAAGACAAAATTTTATGAAAAGAGATCATGCGGTTTCGTCCTTTTTAATCTTCTCGTGAGGTCATCAGTTACAAGTAGTTTGGCTGCTTCATCATTGATGTGCTGCTGAAGTCTCTTTTTATGTTTATTTGCGAATTTTTTTATGATATCCGTAATGGTGTCTATATCAAGATCCTTATGTAGATTGCAATTACGAATGTACCACGGCGCTCTAACGATGTCGCGTAATACTTTATTTTGGATTCGTTTAATGATGTTTTTGTTGCTTTCACTGGTGCAGCCCCAGAGCTGTATGCCATATGACCACACTGGTTTCAGTATTTGGTTGTATAAAAGTATTTTGTTATAAATAAATAGAGAGTTTAGAATGTTGGCCTAACAGCCAATACATTTTCTTGTATTTAAGAATTAACTCCTCGTGTTTTTTCTTGACATGTGCTTTCCATCTCAGCTTAGCATCTAAGGTCATTCCTAGTGGCAAAGCCGAACTTATCGTTACGTGAAGCTGAAGCAGTTTTAAGGAAAAGTGGTGTTAATGCATCCAAAAACAAGATTTGATTACATTTACGTGCAGAAGACCTCACAACCCGGAGCACATTGAAAAAACCGCTGCGCTCATTGTCACAACTCAAAAGTAGACTTGCATGGGCTATGGCAAATTCAGAAGGGAATTGCGCAAACGTAATATTCCGGATAAGTCTTCTTTTTGGGGGAATAGTTGCATACGCCGCTCTTGGTGTACTGCTGACAATCGATAACTTAACAGAAGCATTCAGTTAAGGTTCTGATGGAGCTGCACTTCCGAAAAAGGACTTGACCTTTTATTTGTGTTTACCGCCACCTTGAATGCAGTTTTGTCGAATGGCATTTAACAAAAAACTTTCTTACTGTCAGCTGTGAAGATGTTTAGAACATCTAGTCAACTTTGGATTTTACAATAATGCAACGATCTCAAGCATCAAAGAGATTGAATATTTGCGCATAATAAATATTATAAGTACATACAGTGCAGTTTGGCGTCTCCGGGGGAAATAAGCTGAGGCGATTACGACCTCTCTCTTGCTTCCACCAAACTCCGCTTCGACCAGTATTGTTGATATGTCGCCATCCAGGAATTCTGTGAATGGCAAAAATTTAATGTTGGTATCTATGATTATCGCAGCCCTAGGTTTGACAGCGCTTTTGTCATAAATTACCTGTGTATTTTGGACATTGAGGCCTTGAGGACGGCCTCTGTAGATCCAGTGCTCTTGGATCAGCCCTATGTTGATACCTCCGGCAAGTCTTCTGCTAAGCTCAGTGGTAGCAGCTTTAGCATGGTGAAGATTTGCCTGGAGGCACCTCATTTTGTTGGTTGGTTTTCGGAGTCGTTGGGAGGACTTTCATCCTCTTCTTCTAACTCCACTGCCTCCATTTGGCCAACTAACTCTTCCGTCGTTATGTATTCAGCTTTCAGCCTGAGGGTCACTTGGATGAAATGGTAGTTTAATCTACCATTGTACTCCTTCAGGCTGGCGGCTGATTTTTGGTCTACCGACTAGCGTTACGTTGGAGCCTCTTTCGGCTCTTTTTAGCAGGCACCAGGAATCAACATTGAGGCCTTTATTTTGCCCCTGAACAAAGTCCAGTATCTTGGCTGTCTCAACTTTGAGGGAGTTAGGAGAGTACCCCACTGCGATCCGAGAGCTAGGAATTTTGGATTCCTTTGTGGCCCACAGTGTTGCACCCTCCCACGGCGACGCATTTGAAATGGCCGCCTTGACCCATTCTGCCGATGTGCTCTCCTTACAGTGCAGGACAAGGTATCCTGCCTTGTAAGTAGTGCCCAAGAACGCTGGTTTTGTGGCCTTGTTTTTCCCCTCCAGTATTTTGTCCAACAGAAGTTGTTGGATAGAGTCCATTTGTTCGGTCGTCAGTACCGTATTAGGGTAGTCCTTAGTAAGTACTGCCAACCTGACTCCTGTTGTTACATATTTGTATGTGACAGTGGTCTGTTTTTTGAGGTTTTTTGTTAGCCTCGTGGTTGAAGCCTTCTTGGCCGCTTCCGCCATTTTTTTGTTTTATTGCGATTGGTATTCATTTTTGTTCCCACGAGTAAAGGGGTATATCGGTCACCTACGCCAGTGCCCCGGTAGCGCAGGAAGGCATTTTTGAAATGGGGCCTCGCCAAGGCGCCCCAAATCCGCATACTAGCGACTAGATCCCCCTCTAGCCAAGCATCCCTCGGCGTATGCTGTTCCACCTTGGATTGGGGATTTATACTTACCCAAGGAAGTTTACTCTTCCCGCCCGACTATATTAGCCAGGACCCCAACAGAGACATGACCGTGCTGGGGTATTCTGTTTCCAGTGGCCACCAGGGGGAGGAATAGTCGCACTTCCGACAGTCTTGCAGTTACGGCTCAAAGTCCACGAAGGCCTTTTGCGTTGTTCCCCCTACAAAGACTGCCAGCAATTGCCACCTTTAAGTTGAAATTTTAATATTAAATTTTAAGCCAGTAGTAACGACACGGTGCAAGAGACTTTGAAGCCGCTATCAGCAATTGAAACTGCATCATCTGCACAACAAATAATTTTTATGTTTTGATTGTTTCTCATTTACCATAACTTTAGTTGCGCAATTGGTAGTGAGACTTTTAATAAAAATTTGTCGAGCAATTTTTCTCTCTTTTAAAATTCCCAAGACGTCATTTAGCTCGGTCGAAAGCTTTTCTACGGTTTAAATACAAAACACATGTAAGCTGGACAATCAAATTCAACTCATTTTTCCATAATTTGTTGTAGAATGAAAATGCAATCCATTGTTGACCGGTTTTTACAAAATCCTTGCAGTTCTTCTTTTCCGTGCAAGTATGGCTGTAATTTTAATGATACGGTTTTTGTCTGTCGGTTTTGGAATTGTTACACTGGTTTTTCACTCTGATGGAACTTCAAGATGATATTGAAAAGCTCTATGTACTCTTGTTGAAGCTGTGTTCCGCCATATTTCAGCATCTCATTTGTGATATTGTCAGGGCCAGTTGCTTCTCTGTTCTTTAAGGGGGGACCCTGGTTTATGAGGTCTAAAAATTGCATCTCTTTGCGATTTTTTTTTAAGGAAAAAATTAATTTAGCACTGCAAAGTTTTTTCTATCTTTTAATGAACATTTAAAAAGTATAACAAATTTTTGTACTGGTTAAAATAAGTTCTAATTATCATGATTTTTTATTCTAGGTGAACTAAGAAAACTCAGAGAAATTCCACAATTTCAACTTTTTGGAGGTTTTAAAAAAAATGCCTTTCTATAAAAAAGAATTCACTTCAACTTGGTATAAAAATCTAGAAAATTTTTTTTTTATCTATTTTGTTAGTTCAAATAGAAGAGAATTTAAAACTGAAGGGAACAAGCTATGATTCATTTCAAAAGGTTCATTAGTTTTTTTTTCATTCATGTACGCAAATTCAAAGAAATCATAAAAATGAAAAGTCGAGAAAAGAAGATAAAGTTTGTACTATAGCTGTCCGGTCACAGCGTAACTACCTAACGCTCGCCTACCTTTGGCTTTGTATCTACGGAAATATTGAGAATTAGGCTCTGTAACTTTGTGTGAATATTCTGAAATATATTACGAATCGCTTAAAACGAAAAAAAAATAATAATTTTTTTTGACCTTATAAACCAGGCTCCCCCCGTAAAGCTTTTATTGCTATTCAATTTCATTAGGCGTTGCAACTTCGCTTGCAGTTTCATATTTATAGCAAGAGTCAGATGTTGTCATGGTGTCGTTTTTGTATAGCCCTTTAGAATACGATTCTCATTTGTCAGTATTTATTGGATGTAACTCGACAGTTGCATTTACTGCTCATATGTCGCTCCATCAATTTTGTAGAACTTTCTAAGATGATTCCTTATTTTCTCTTCTTTTTTTTATTTGTAATAATCGAATTGGTAAAATAGTTTCTAAGTTACGGCGGTCGCGCTTTTATTCGACAGACTGTTTAAGTTATAATTGCTATATAACAATATCTTTGAACTACACGCATTTTCAAAAATTAACTTACTTAAAGAAATAAAATACAAATACATATACAGATATTTATTATAGTATTAATCAACCTCATTATGAAACAATATGAACCGTCACTGATAACTTTTTAGTGGTAAATAGTCTTATGTTTCGAGTTACGAATATCATTTACTTCTTTTTTTATCGAAATAAAAATAAATACTCCTCTATTTGCATCAGAATTCGCAATTTTTTGTGCTGCTCATTTCGTTAAATGAACATTAGTGCTCCTTTAACTCAGAAACGTATATGTATTTAATAAGTTTCTTGTCACCTCCTATCACAGGCTGCTTTCTTTGTTTCTTATCATCAGGCGTTGAACGCAGATTTGTACCTGTCAATTAACCCACAATGCAGTTCATTTTTCTGCTTTTGTTCCCTTGACGTCTACTCATCAAAGTCGTCGAGGTGAAGCGTCAGATATTAAACACCAATGCAAGGCTGCTATGCATCACAACAAATATTCAAACAAATGAGTCTGTCAAAATAAACCATTAGATGATATTTATTCTCATCAGGAGCACATTTTCGGCAACAAATTAAATTTTGAAAAGAAAGTAATGGCATGTGAAAGTGTGTATGTGTTTATGCGCATTTTCCTCTTGTCTCTGAATTATGCATACAAAATCGTTTTTGTATTAGCTATTGAAAACAAATACCACAGCCCATAAATCGTTCGAAGGTGAGTTGGAGAGCGGTGAAGAAGTGTAGCAGCGAAGGTATTTTATTTGTAGCTATAAGTTGAATATGTACAATTACAACTGCAATGAGAGCCTCAAGTGTGGCCTCGGAAATCAATCAAGTCTCATCAATTTGCAATGCAGCTTCGAGTGGTGTGCTGAAATGAGTTGCTGTCGCCGTCGGTGCCATCGCCATCAAAGCCATTGATGAGTTCGAGATGTGGCGGTGCGCTTGTGCATGCGAATACATACATACATACATGCACAGCCCTTCACTGTGAGATGCTACAAATTCACCTTGTAATTAATGTGTGGCCATTTATTGAATTGCCAGTTTATGTTCGCATGCGGGTGCTTGGCTGAGGGCCTCGTTGTTTGGCTGCTTGTGGAACTGGTATTAAGGTGGCCGATAGTTGCATTCAGGATTGACTGACAAGACATTGGTTGTTCGTTCGGTCAATTGGTCGGTTGGCTGATAAATGCTGCACATGCGAACAAAGTTCCATACAAATACTTGCCCCTACGTGTGTGATGCCTAATTTGTAACCATTAGCCCTATTATGCTGATTTCAGTATGTGGGGAGTTTGGTTTGTTAAAAACCATTTAAATTAATTGGTTGATTTGTAAAACGGGCAAGTAATACAGAGAATCCGCCTTTTTGGCCAACAATTGACAACAATTGAATGAAAAAAATCCACGCTTTCCCGTTTACGCCGTTTACGCCGTTGATAACGGAAAAACTTTAATTTTCATTCAAAAATCGATTCTATCCATAGTTGAAAAGTAAAAAATTGGAGTTAGCTAACCTGCTTATTCAAATTTTTAATTATTGTCTGTTAAGTACACCGCTTTGACAATAAATGAATGAATGAATGAATTACGTTCTGGATATTGTAGCAGGTTAAACCCCTACATATCCAAAATCGACCCAGACATACTAAACATATGTCCAGCATGTGAAGGTACCCCGCACGACATAAACCACCTTTTCACATGACCCATTAAACCCACTTATCTAACACCCAGCTCCCTCTGGACCTAACCCGTCGAAACAGCTAGTTTCCTGGGCCTACCGTTAAATGAGCTAGACGAAGACGACCGGAGATTACCCTACACTGACAGGGCAAAGGTACTGCTGCAACAACAACAACAACAACAGTTAATAAGGAATATTATTTGGGCGTAATGAGACATTTACGTAAAGCCATTCAAAGTAAAAAAAATTAAGAACTTGTGGGAAAACAACTCGTAGACTTTTCACCACGATAACACGAATACCATTGGATCCTCTTCATATGCGATTTTTTTTTCAATTTTATCGAGTCAAAAATGCTCTCAGGCACCACTTCCGCGTTTCAACTGCCGAAAGGAAGTAATGAAAAAATCATAGACGGCTCTGATGGATATACCAAAAATAGAGTTCTAGAAAGGTTTCGGGAGATGGATCAAACGCTGGACTAAGTGCGTTGCAGTTGATGGGGAGTACTTTGAGGGTGATTATGTCACTTTTGAGAAATAAACTTGTATTTTGTATTTTTCTGAATACATTCCGAGAACTTTTTGATAAAGCTGGCAATTCATTGTTTATATATTTTCACAACACAAAAGCTTCGAAAAGGCGACAAGTAATGTGTGTGGGAAGAACGGTCTGGTGGTGAAAACGTGTGGCCTAAGTTTTCGACTTTCGTTTACAAAATTTATTTGGGATATTGTCTATAAAGAGATGTAATATGTTTTAAGATTTTGCGTTTATATATACTTATACACCTTACACACTTTGTGGGTATCTGGCCGTGGTAATCCTCCTATTTGTGGTGTGCGTTTTTATGTTGTTCACGAAGTGTTGGACTTAAGTTGACTCCGAACGGCAGATATTTTTTTGAGGAGCTTTTTCATGGAATAATTGCACCTGGAGTTTTGCCATTGTTTGCCGAAGGGCGACCGCTATTAAAAAAAAAACACGTTTTCAATTATTTGCTGTTCATGCACGGAGATTCGAGCCCATGCACTTCCGAATGGTAGTCACGCACGAACCCATTCGGCTACGGCGGCAGCCAAACAGTCGATATAGCGGAAAAAAATTCAAGAGATATGAAAATCCTCCAATTTTTATTTTGCACTCAATTAGGTACCATTCGACTATTGAGTCTATTGATCCATTTGTGCTTTTTTTATATTCGCTGTAAACTGTAAGCTTTCAGACATATGTTGCAGCAACAAAAAATTGTCCCACATCTTTTTAATGTTGAAGTTAATTTTATAAAAAAAAGTGTGGCCCATGCGTATAAGTTATAATGGCAAATTGTAGTAGGAGCTTCCAATTGTACCGGTATTTTTACAAGTATTTGTAGACTTTGGTGGGGTGTAACTTTGGAGATTGGATTGGATTGAGTGTAATTCCTGTTTTTTTTTGTTAATATAATTTTTTGCCGTTGGGAAGTGTTCAAATTAGTCTCCCCAACCTTTCCCTGCACACTGGTCTGAATGGCTTTTCTTTGGCATAAGCTCGACAATTTTCATCCAAATATTTGCACATTTTATTATAAAAGTGTGCCTCTTTAGTTAATTCTCTATGTTTGATGGAAATGCACAAATAATTTGTCCTTTGTAGCGTTGCAAAAATTAATATTGGCCTTTTTAAGTCTAAATTTTTCGTGCTTTTTAATTGCAAATTAGTTCAGTTAGTTAGTTATAAATAATATATTAAAGAGTGCTGAAAGGTATGAAGGCTTAGGTGGGATGAAACATTTTTTTGTTTAACGTCTCCGTTGATTTTATTCGTTTTATGTGATGTAGTCCTTTTGCTAGAGTGGAATCTGAAAGTAGCGTTGCGTTGTGGAGCAAAACTAGTAAAAAGTTGCTGTAGTAGCCAGACTTTTGGTGCTGAACTATTTGTTAATTCCTGCTTTTTATATGATATTTATTTTTTCTGCACGAATTTTTAATCATTCAATAATTGCCGAGCAAGTCAAGTTTTACCGATTTTTTTTTGTCGTTTTGACTGGAAATGGTAGACACAAATGCCGAGTAAAATATATTTTTTTTTAATTTGTTATATCTTGACTCATATAAGTAGTGAAATAAAATATATAAATACAAAATACTTTTATATTATAGCTTCTTTTATAAGTTTTCACTTTGAAAACAGTTCGAATCATGAAGAGGTTGTATGGGAAATATATGAAGACGTAATTCAATCTGTCCAAAAAGGCTTTCATAACTTATTTAAGATTTGCTTAGCTAACCAAGTGTCAAAGCTCTAACTTTCTGCCCTGTTAACATCAGATTACTCTTCAGGCACTAAGTTGGATTATCCATGCAAACTAACTTTAGGAGTATGTTTTGCAAATTTCATTGATAAAACCAAATATGCTGAAAGAATGTTTAAGAAAATTGGCAAAATACTAAAGGAATTTCAAAAGCAAATTGGTTGCGAAATTGAAAGATTTGAGAAAAAATACAAGAAATGGTGGGATGGTTAACTTTTACTTTCTGGGCCAAGCGATCCAACTGGGCCCGTTTGGCCAGTAAAAGGCTTTACAAAATGCCACGCGAAACATATGAGCAGGAAAGTTCCAATACTAATCGAAATAAGTACACGTGTGAGCTTGTGTAAGGCTGTCAAAAAATAACTATTCCACCGAATCGTCTGAATTTTTAATGTTCTTCACAGCTATGGCTATCGCCCGTACTCAATTATTTCGTATTTTTTTATTAAAAAACTGAATAACCCCGATTTTTACAGTGTCAAATTCAAAACCGCGCCAAATAGTGAAAATGGTTCCACCAGGTTTAATTTTTCGGGAGGACTAACTTCAACGCAGTTTTTAAAATTAAATTTTTTTTTTCATTTTTATATGTAAAAGAAGTTTAATAAAGGGCCTAAAGAATTTAAATATCGTTTTTCGTTTTTTTATTGTAAAAAAATCCTGAAAATACCCTAAATTTTCGAGCTCTAGACCACCGGGACCCCTTAAATGTGAAACCTGGATTTGAGTGCAGTTCAAGCTCAGAATATTTCGCTTTTTAATTATTTTATTATTTTATTTTTTTAATATTACCTTACATCAACAAATTAAAAAAATTTAACGAAAGAAGTTCTTCGCAGAAAAAATTCTAAATTGATTCTCTGATTAACTGGCATAAAAAGGAACTTTTGAGATAAAGCTTAATTCCTTGCTTGGTAAAAATTGTTAAAAAAATATTGAAATGATTTCCTGATTAACAACCATTCAAACGCGAATGTTAAAACTCAGACTTGAAGAGGACTTATGCCATTGCATGCCTAAATTATAATCAACCTTTTCAGAAAATTGTAAAAAAAACTATTGCTTTCTATAATATTTTCGTTTCTTATAATTTTCAATCAACTGAAATTTGAAGGTAGTATTCTTATGAACGCAAATGCTTTCCCTATTTTTGGGGAAATGGTTACCGATTTTTGCAACATATTTTTTACGATGACAGCAGGAACTTTACAGCAGTGCCCATTGCGTCGAATGCATAATTCTCACACAGAAGCAACTGCATCTAGAATTAGTGTACGAATATGTGTTGAACGGCTGGAAATGGCGAGTTGAGTGAGCTGGTACACTCGTTTGCCGTACAATATCTCGAATAATTGACATTTGATCATTAATCAAAATGCACAATGCAGACATTTCATTTCGTATTTTATTTGGGTGGATTTTTTTTTTCATTTTCATTTTATTTCCCTTGCTGTTTCTGTTTCTGTTTCGGTTTCTGTTTCTCTTTCTGCATCTGTATTTGTTTGGTTTTAGTTTGGTATTGTTGCTGAATTTTTTTTTTATCTGTTTTCCCGTTGCTTTTAATGCAGCCGCCGAGTACGCCTGCTGTGGCACTACGATGCTCTGCATTGCGCCTGTAAGTTTCACCATCCCATATGGATGCATGGCATAATGATAGTTCCAGTTGCAAATGCCGCCATAACAGTCATACCACACACCAGTAAAGGTCTTTCCTACATTTGCAATTGCATCTAAACTGATACAATAGAAATAGCCCGTAACAGTTTTTGCATTTTCATAATTTTTTCTAAAGCTTTTGCCTTTCATTTTTTAAGTAGAAGCCCTTCGCAGCGTAAACACAATTTGATTGGCATTCAAAAGCAGTTCGAGCCCACGCCGTCCTTTGCTTTTTAAGCCCACCCCATGATGGTTAAGTTCTGTCACAAGTACTTGAACTGACGTTTCAAATCCTCACATATTATCTCCACTTACATGTGCTCGCGCACCCTCAATCTCCCGCTTGTCAATCATAGCGCTTTTACCGCCATCAAAACTCTCACTTGCACGGCGTATAGCGATGAAAGTCTTGTTTGCACAAAGGACAAACAGACTCACTTAAATACACACACAACAATATATTCTAATTTGAGGCACATGTGCCAGTATGTGAGTGAAATATGAAAGCAGTTCGTGATCCTTACCTCATCCCTTACCATAAACGCTGAATACTGCCATTTTTGTGGTGTTGTTTGTTATTCCTTCGTATCGTGTTGTTATCCTCCATTTTCTAGTCGAGCATCATTTCTCCAATTCTTTCTGAGCCCCAGAGTCACATACTCGTATGTATACTTACATATGTATGTTTGTATGTATGTAATATGTGTGCATTTGACAATCGCATTTCGTAACTTTATTCCGATCACAAATACGCTTTTACATGCATGTGGCCACGTAGCAATGTTTAAGAATACACTTCAATGTCAAGTTTTACGATTTTTCCCAGAATTTTTCTTACCACTTTGAGGGTGTATCCCCAAGCTAACTAACATTTATATATAAGTATGTCAAATACACTTACCATCTTAGTGTGCATTAGTTAAGGCTTCAGTATGAAATGCGGGGATAAACCAATATTTTTACTTACAAAAAGCAATATTTATTGCAAACGAAATAAATATTTTTACTTTAAAAGTAAACTTGTAAACTCATCACTAATGCAAGCATTTCAGTAATTTAGAAAAAAACTTTAATTCATTTCGTTGTACAAGTATTAGGAGCATATGTATGTATATGATTTACCAAACCTTTTTCACTAGCGGTCATATACTTTTTCTTCTTTTCTTCCAACTAATGCAACTAATGCCAATCAAAATTCTCCTACTGCATTTGATTTTAGAGTTCTACAATTTTATGAAATTATTAACGTTTTTTATGTTTTTATAAATAGTATTAATGGAAATTATTCAGTACTTTTGAGAATTGAGTGCCTATTCCGGTATCGATTCTTTTAAGAATTGAGTACTTTAAAGAGTGTATGGTAATTTATTTTTAATCAGGAATTACTTATGTTTTTAAAAGGATCCAGGCCTCCAATTAGGAAAGAAAACACACAAAACAAAATCAATTGCGCGTCGCTGAGTCCATCTCGTTCATTCCACTCGTTTCGCTTTAATATTTATGACTTCTTTTGAGCACTGTACTCATAATTTAGCACTTAGAACTAGTACAGTGCTTATTTTAGATATGGCACTGAGTGCCTTGAATTCGTACTGAGTACAATATTCAATTTTAGTATTGGTCCAACACTATAAATTCGCTTCATCACCTTCCTTGCGAAGGGGTAGCTTCGTCGACACTGCCTAAGCTACATATCTTTGACATTTGTAAGTCCTTGCGTCTTAGTTAAGAATCCAATGAAGATACATACTTATTGCATGCAATTTTTGGATTAAAGGAGTATTCTATAACACGCCTATCCATGCTGAAACCTTGGAGCTGCGCAGTATGTACAACAGAAAGAAAAATGTTTAGAATTAGAATGAGAAGTAGAATTAAAAGTTTATCGTTAATCTTGTATGCAAATCGAAAGCATTGTAAAAGTAGTGCTGTTCACTGTAACTCGAAAGCCTGCACATTATTGTTTTTTGATTTTTCTTGATGATTAATTACGATAGGTATTGATAAGCTTAGTTTTAAAATTCTTATTTTAGTGTTTTGATTGATGCTCGACGATTTCCAGATTATTCGCAACTTGTGGGAGTCGTTGCACGCTTTATTTACGCGCGAATCTACGAATCTGAATCCGCTAATCCGTCTTTGAATACAACATTTCCTAGTAACAAAATTTATCTACGTCATCGATGAGTACCTCGTTATTATTAATGATAACATCAAAAGGATTTTCCTTTGCTGAGTTAAAGCGCATTATTCTAGTTTTATTGAAATTCACCTTAGGTCAAATTTTATCTGCATTTTTTACCAAAATTTCAATTTTTCTTTATTGGTCTGTACCGTATGCGCGGTAAAACATATATCATCCGCATAGTCCAAATCGCATTGCTTTTCAAGAGGCATCCATTGGTCTCTTTCCGTAAAATTGTATCTAAGACTGAAAAGAAGTGGCGATAGTACACAGTCCTGTTGTGCTCCGTTTTATTATGTGAATTTTTCCCTGAGTTTGCCTTTAAAACGCACACAATTCTGTGAAACCTTATAAATCTCCTTTATTAGATCGATGATTTTGATTGGTAAGCCATATCCGATAGCCTGCCATATTGTATTTCTTTTAATGTTATCAAACGTTCGTTCGAAGTTAACAAGTAGGAGAAATAAAGATGATTGCCACTCTATGGATTGCTCTACATATATTTATACGCATGTGGTGAAGTGGTGCAGGTATCAGCGTCCTCGTCTAAAACCTCTTTGTTTTCGTCTCAGCTTAGCGTTTAGCTGAGGGACAATTCTTTCTAATATTAGATCTTTATACTTTCAACAGGAGGTGTTTTTTTTCAACTTTTTATCTTCATTGCTTTATCTACTTCTAAGTTTTCGTATTAAATAAAGGTAGCTTTTCTAAAATTTTGGGGGCTCAAAGATGACTTTAGAATTTTGTGGAATTTCTTTTTTAGAATTTTATGTAGAATATAGAAATTGCCCCACCTTAACGTACATCCCTATTTAATTCTGCATTTTTTTCTTGGACAGAAATCAATTTTTACTTACAAAATATGCCAAAATTATAACAAAGTTACCAAATTGCCAAATAGTTTAAAAGTTACTGAGATGGAACTTAGGTAGAAAGTTACCAACTGTGGTAACCGTGAGACAGAGCGAGAAAGAGCGTCGATCTCATTAGGAGATAGTAGGATAATCACACAAAGTACCGAATGCAGAGGTGGGCCGGCTCTCAATGATTTTGAAGGAATCAGCTGATTTGTTGACGTAGCCGGGGTTTTGACAATGGTTTGTTTATGGAAAAACTTAGATTGTGTTGGTGATAAAAGAAAGAAATCTACATAATATTCGCTCACGTTGCTTCGTTGCCGTCTAAACAACGACTGATAGGACGAGTGTGTGAATACGTGTAAAATGATCATGCAGGACTTCCCTTTGCAGACACCAGAAGGATTTACTGTGTGGCAACAATGACAGTAGGTATTCATAGTATTGACTCTCTCACCCTTCTAGCAACGCCAATTATACAAATCCCCTGTTTTTCGAAGAAATAGACAAATGTATCAAAGCCATATGTAGATTGGCACACAGTTCTTAGCTTTTCAAAATAATTCCACGTGCCATAAAATTATGTAAACACCTACAATTAGCAGTTAAATATAAAAATGTGTTTAATGATAAAAAATGAGAAGAAACGAATATACATAGTTGCTTATTCGGTTACGCAAAGCACGAGTAATTATTACTGGCAAATAAACTCTAATAGCTCTTCGAACGAACTTATAGGATATACTCCCCCATGATAAATTGAAATGACATTAGAAACAACCAGACTATTTGCGCACATTTATCCTCAAAGTAATCAACTAACTACATACTTTTATATACTCCAGTTGCGTACACATGCGAGGAAAGTAAATTACTCGGGGAATCCAAAGTGCTGTTCAAACAAAGTGACAAAGTGTTGATATTTCGAGTAATTAAAAGGATCTAACTAATTTGAGGGAAAGTTGAGTTTTGACCAAAGTCCATTCATTATCATGAATTCCTAAATAGCTGATGAGTGCTCGATAAAGCTCTCTTTACACGTTGAAATACGTATGTGCATGTATGTATATGAGTGTGTATATACATATGTGAGCAGCTGTCTGTACAGGACATTGGATAGAAATTGGCATTAGAGCGCTTTTGACAAGGGCTTTTGTTGCTTTCGCTTAGGGTTGTGTTTGGTAAATGGTATTGTTTTGGGTGGACGCAGTAGTAAGTGGTGGAGTACATGTATTTGTGACTTATATATGATGGGCTTATGTGTGGGTGTTGCACATTAGGGTGCCTCACACAATATGTACTAGAGGCTGATTTATTGTAAAGTAACATTTTCTTTAGAAATAACATTTTTTTAATATTTTATTCATTTAATATTAGACTATAATCAGTTTGGAGAAGCTGTTGATGTCATACACAGGAGTTGTACTACGACACTTATTAAAGTTTGAGATGATACCAGGCTTAACATTGACAACAATCTCGTAACCTTTCCAAAGCTTCTGGGCCATCCAAAAGCTTTCAAAACTGTTGATCATGGACTAGCTGGCTTGTAACTTTAAAAAATATTTCACTCTTAGGAAATGAAATCATACCTCAGTGATCGTACACAAACTGTATGCCAGTCACATCTTATTCAGCTGCCTCTTCATATGCCTATAACTGACGGTGTTCTCCAAGGTTCAATGGGCCAAGACCAACTTTTGTTTGTACTATATCTTCTGCTCAAATATGAACGAGACGGTATCAATAAAACGGTCCGCGGATGACATATGGCAAAAATAAATTTTTTGTTTTTTGGTAGGACTGTTATAAGCTTACATGGCAAATTTCAGCGTGATATGTCACATAGTTTGTTTTCTGTGCTACTGTAAACAAGTCAAGCTCGAGTGTGTTCTTCGAATTCTCTTTTATGACTTCAATTGTCTCAAAATGTTTTGCACGGAGCGGCAACTTGAGCTTGGGAAACAGGAAAAAGTCACATGGAGACATATCAGGCGAATACGGTGCTTGCGGAACGATATTAACATTATTTTTGTTCAAATAATCGCGAACAAGACGTGATGTGTGAGCTGGTGCATTATCGTGATGCAAGAACCATGACTTGTTGTCCCACAATTCCTTCCTTTTAAGACGAATGTTCCCGCGCAAGCGCTTTAAAACGTCTAAATAATATTCAGCGTTAACCGATTTTGCGATTTGTCCGATTTTCAAGCACAATTTCCTTTACTTTTCCGATGTTTTCGTCGTTTACTGATGTTGCTGGACGACGTTCATGAGGCAAGTTTTCAACCGATGTACGCCCTCTTTGAACGATTTGTACCACTGGAAAACACGTGCACGCGATAGGGCAGAGTCCCCATAGGTTGTCTGCAACATTTTTAAGGCGTCTGAAGCCGAAATTTTGTTGGAATAACAAAATTTCAAACAAATTCTTTGTTCAACTTGAATTTCCATCGTTAAATTCGAAGAACACACTCGAGCTTGACTTGTTTACAGTAGTCAAACTATGTGATATATCACGCTGAAATTTGCCATGTAAGCTTATAACAGTCCTACCC